>NC_029776.3:47664576-47667575 GCF_000817695.3 Arachis duranensis | reverse complement strand
AATCAAGGGATTCTATTCCAACATGATCGAGAACCGACAGATGATTAGCCGTGCTGTGACAGAGCATTTGGACCATTTTTAATGAGAGGATGGGATGTAGCCATTGACAACGGTGATACCCTACATACAGCTTGCCATAGAAATGAGTGATAAAAATTGGATAAAATCAGTAAGAATACAGAGATTCAGAAGGAACACAGCACCTCTATACACCTATCTGAAATTCCCACCATTGAACTACATGAGTAACTTTATCTTTATTTTTTGTTTAATTTATTATTATTATTCGAAAATCCAATAATCTCTTAATATAGTTGAATCCGCCTGACTGGGATTTACAAGATGACCATAGCTTGCTTCATACCAACAATCTCTGTGGGATCGACCCTTACTCACGTAAGGTTTATTACTTGGACGACCCAGTACACTTGCTGGTTAGTTGAGCAAAGTTGTGAAGTTATGTTAAGACCATGGTATTGAGCACCAAGCATTTGGAGCCATTACTGGGACAATCAATTTTGAACAATAATTTAAGTATGAATCACAATTTCGTCCACCAAGTTTTTGGCACCGTTGTCGGGGATTGTTCGAGTATGGACAACTGACGGTTCATCTTGTTGCTCATATTAGGTAATTTTCTTTTCAAAAAGCCTTCAAAAATTTTTCAAAAAATTTTTTTTCTTTATTTTCGTTTTTCAAAAGAATAATTTTCGAAAAAAATAATAAAAATACAAAAAAATAATAAAATCATAAAATCAAAAATATTTTGTGATTCTCGTTTGAGTCTAGTGTCAATTTTTAAGTTTTGTGTCAATTGCATGTCTTAAAAATTTCTTGCATTTTTCGAAAATTCATGCATTCATAGTGTTCTTCATGATCTTCAAGTTGTTCTTGGTAAGTCTTCTTGTTTGATCTTGATGTTTTCTTGTTTTGTGTCTTTTATTGTTTTTCATGTGCATTCTTGCATTCATAGAGTCTAAGCATTAATGATTTCTAAGTTTGGTGTCTTGCATGTTTTCTTTGCATAAAAAATTTTTCAAAAATATGTTCTTGATGTTCATCATGATCTTCAAAGTGTTCTTGGTGTTCATCTTGACATTTATAGTGTTCTTGCATGCATAATGTGTTTTGATTCATAATTTTCATGTTGTGAGTCATTTTTTATGTTTTTCTCACTCATCATAAAAAAATTCGAAAATAAAAAAAATATCTTTTCCTTTTTTCTCTCAAAATTTCGAAAATTTGGGTTGACTTAGTCAAAAATTTTTAAAATTAGTTGTTTCTTGTAAGTCAAGTCAAATTTTCAAATTTTAAAAATCTTATCTTTTTAAGACTTTTTCAAAATTCAATTCTTTTTCATTTTTCTTTTATGATTTTCGAAAATTTCAAAAACTATTTTCAAAATATTTTCTTAAATTTATTTCAAAATTTTTGAAACTTAACTAACAAGTAATGTGATTGATTCAAAAATTTGAAGTTTGTTACTTTCTTGTTAAGAAAGGTTCAATCTTTAAATTCTAGCATCTTATCTTTTAGTTTCTTGTTAGTTAAGTAATTAATTTTAATTTTAAAAATTAAATCTTTTTTTCAACCATATCTTTTTATCATATCTTTTTCAAAATTTTATCTTTTTCAAAAATTTGATTTAAAATATCTTATCTAACTTCTTATCTTCTTATCTTTTCAAATTTGATTTTAATATCTTTTCCAACTAATTATTTGACCTTTTGTTTGTTTCTTATCTTTTTCAAAACCACCTAACTACTCTCCCCTCTCTAATTTTCGAGAATACCTCCCTCTTTTTCAAAAATTCTTTTTAATTAACTAATTGTTTTAAATTTTAATTTTAATTCTCTCACCTTTAATTTTCAAAAATCATTAACTCCTTTTCAAAATTAATTTTCGAATTCTCTCTCTCATCTTCTTCTATTTATTTATTCATTTACTAACACTTCTCTTCACCTCTCTTCATCTCCAATCACTGCCTCTATCCTCACCCTTGTGTTTGGATTCTTCTTCACTTTTATTCCTTTCTTCTTCTACTAATAATAAGGATCCTCTTTACTGTGACATAGAGGATTTCTCTTCTTTTCTTGTTTTCTTCTCTTTCATATGAGCAGGAACAAGGAAAAAGGCACTCTTATTGAAGCTGATCCAGAACCTGAAAGGACTCTGAAGAGGAAACTAAGAGAAGCTAAATTACAACAATCCAAAGACAACCTTTCTGAAATTTTTGAACAAGAGAAGGAGATGGCAGCCGAACCCAACAACAATAATGCAAGGAGGATGCTTGGTGATTTTACTAAACCCACGTCCAAATTTGACGGAAGAAGCATCTCAACTCCTGCCATTGGTGCAAACAATTTTGAGCTGAAACCTCAATTAGTTGCTCTAATGCAACAGAACTGCAAGTTTTATGGACTTCCATCTGAAGATCCTTACCAGTTTTTAATTGAGTTCTTGCAGATTTATGAGACTGTTAAGACGAATGGAGTAGATCCTGAAGTCTACAGGCTCATGCTTTTCCCTTTTGCTGTAAGAGACAGAGCTAGAACATGGTTGAACTCACAACCTAAAGATAGCCTGGACTCCTGGGATAAGCTGGTCACGGCCTTCTTGGATAAATTCTTTCCTCCTCAAAAGTTGAACAAGCTTAGAGTGGATGTTCAGACCTTCAAGCAAAAAGATGGTGAATCCCTCTATGAAGCTTGGGAAAGATACAAGCAGATGACCAAAAAGTGTCCTTCTGACATGTTTTCAGAGTGGACCATATTAGATATATTCTATTACGGTCTATCTGAGATTTCCTAGATGTCATTGGACTACTCTGCAGGTGGATCCATTCACCTAAAGAAAACACCTATAGAAGCTCAGGAACTTATTGACATGGTTGCAAATAACCAATTCATGTACACTTCTGAGAGGAATTCCGTGAATAATGGGACGCCTCAGAGGAAGGGAGTTCTTGAAATTGATGCTCTGAATGCCATATTGGCTCA
>NC_029776.3:47659089-47664405 GCF_000817695.3 Arachis duranensis | reverse complement strand
CCTCTAACTTAGCAAACTTAGTCTTTGATCTGTCTAAGGCCACTTTAAGTTTCATGAATGAAACAAGGTCCTCCATCAGAAATCTGGAGGCACAAATGGGCCAGCTGAGTAAGAAAATCACTGAAACCCCTCCTAGTACTCTCCCAAGCAATACTGAAGAGAATCCAAAAAGAGAGTGCAAGACCATTGATATAATCAATATGGCCGAATGCAAGGAGGAGGGAGAGGACACGAATCCCAATGAGGAAGATCTCATGGGATGTCTCTCAAGCAGGAAGGAGTTCCCTATTGAGGATCCAAAGGAATCTGAGGCTCATATAGAAACCATAGAGATTCCATTAAATCTCCTTCTGCCATTCATGAGCTCTGAAGATTATTCGTCCTCTGAAGAGGATGAAGATGTAACTGGAGAGCAAGTTGCTCAATATCTAGAAGCCATCATGAAGCTGAATGCCAAGTTATTTGGTAATGAGACTTGGGAAGGTAAACCTCCCTTGCTCATTAGTGAACTTGATACATAGGTTCAGCAAACTTTACCTCAAAAGAAACAAGATTTTGGGAAATTCTTAATACCCTGTACCATAGGCACCATGACCTTTGAGAAAGCTCTGTGTGACCTAGGGTCAGGCATAAATCTTATGCCACTCTCTGTAATGGAGAAGCTGGGGATCATTGAGGTACAACCTGCCTTATTCTCATTACAATTCGCAGACAAGTCAATAAGACAAGCTTATGGATTAGTAGAGGACGTGTTAGTAAAGGTTAAAGGCATTTACATCCCTGCTGATTTCATAATCTTAGACACTAGAAAGGAGGAGGATGAATGCATCATCCTTGGAAGACTTTTCCTAGCCACAGCAGAAGCTGTGATAGATGTTAACAGAGGAGAATTAGTCCTTCAATTGAATGGGGACTAGCTTGTGTTTAAGGCACACGGCTATCCTTTTGTAAGAAGGGAGAGTAAGCATGCAGAGCTTCTCTCAGTACAGAGTCAAATAGAGCCTCCACAGTCAAACTCTAAGTTTGGTGTTGGGAGGCCACAACCAAACTCTAAGTTTGGTGTTCAATCCCCACAACCAAACTCTAAGTTTGGTGCTGGGAATATATATAACATTGACCTGATCACCTGTGAGGCTCCATGAGAGCCCACTGTCAAGCTATTGACATTAAAGAAGTGCTTATTGGGAGGCAACCCAATTTTTATTTATCTAATTTTATTTTTTATTTTATTATTCTTTTATGTTTTATTAGGTTCATGCTCATGTGGAGTCACGAAAAAATATTAAAATTAAAAACAGAATCAAAAACAGCAGAAGAAAAATCACACTCTGGAGGAAGGACTTACTGGCGTTTAAACGCCAGTAAGGAGCATCTGGCTGGCGTTCAACGCCAGAACAGATCATGGATCTGGCGTTGAATGCCACAAACAAGCAACACCCTGGCGTTCAAACACCAGGAATGCACCCTGAAGAGAGCTGGCGCTGAACGCCATAAACAAGCATGGAACTGGCATTTCAATGCCAGAAACATGCTACACATGGGCGTTGAACGCCCAGAACATGCATCACTTCGGCGTTTAAATGCCAGAATTGCATGCAAAGGCATTTTACATGCCTAATTAGTGCAGGGATGTAAATCCTTGATACCTCAGGATCTGTGGACCCCACAGGATTATCTCAGGATCTGTGGACCCCACAGGATCCCCACCTACCATATTCTCCCCTCTACTCAACATTCATTATCTCTTTCCAATAAACACTCTTCCCCAAAACCCTTCACCAATCACCTCAATCTCTCTTCCCAATCACCCCCTTCACCACTCACATTCATCCACTCTTCCCCATAAACCCCACCTACCATCAAAATTCAAATTTCTTTCCCACCCAAACCCACCCTAAATGGCCGAACCTACTCCCTCTTCCCTCACTATATAAACCCCTCCATTCTTCTTCATTTTCACACAACACAACCCTCTCTTTTCCTTCTTGGCCGAATACACCTCTCCCCCTCTCCTAAATATTTTCTTCTTCTTCTTCTTCTCTTCTTTCTTCTCTTGCTCGAGGGCGAGCAATATTTTAAGTTTGGTGTGGTAAAAGAATAAGCTTTTTGTTTTTCCATTACCATTGATGGCACCTAAGGCCGGAGAAACCTCTAAAAAAGGTAAAGGAAAGACAAAAGCTTCCACCTCCGAGTCGTGGGAGATGGAAAGATTCATCTCCAAAGCCCATCAAGACCACTTCTATGATGTTGTGGCCAAGAAAAAGGTGATCCCTGAGGTCCCTTTCAAGCTCAAGAAAAATGAGTATCCAGAGATCCGACATGAGATCCAAAGAAGAAGTTGGGAAGTTCTGACCAATCCCATTCAACAAGTCAGAATCTTAATAGTTCAAGAGTTCTATGCCAATGCATGGATCACTAGGAACCATGATCAAAGTAAAAACCCGAACCCAAAGAATTATCTTACAATGGTTCGGGGGAAATACTTAGATTTCAGTCCGGAAAATGTGAGGTTGGCGTTCAACTTGCCCATGATGCAATGAGATGCACGCCCCTACACTAGAAGGGTCAACTTTAATTAAAGGTTGGACCAAGTCCTTATGGACATATGTGTGGAAGGAGCTCAATGGAAAAGAGACTCCAAAGGCAAGCCGGTTCAACTAAGAAGACTGGACCTCAAGCCTGTGGCTAGAGGATGGTTGGAGTTCATCCAACGCTCCATCATCCCCACTAGCAACCGATATGAAGTTACTGTGGATCGGGCCATCATGATTCATAGCATCATGAATGGAGAAGAAGTAGAAGTTCATGAAGTCATCTCCCTTGAACTCTACAAAATAGCTGAAAAGCCTTCTACCTTGGCAAGGCTAGCTTTTTCTCATCTTATTTGCCATCTATGTTACTCAGCTGGAGTTATCATAGAAGGAGACATCTCCATTGAGGAGGATAAAACCATCACTAGAAAAAGGATGGAGCAAACAAGAGAGACCATCCACGGATCTTAAGAGATGCATGAGGAAGCTCATCATCAAGAAATCTCGGAGATGCCTTAAGGGATGCACTTTCCTCCCAACAACTATTGGGAACAACTCAACACTTCCCTAGAAGATTTGAGTTACAATGTGGATCAATTAAGGGTTGAACATCAAGAGCACTCCATCATTCTCCATGAAATTAGAGAAGATCAAAGAGCAACGAGGGAGGAGCAACAAAGGCAAGGAAGGGACATAGAAGAGCTTACGGACATTATTGGTCCTTCAAGAAGAAGACGCCACTAAGGTGGACTCATTCCTTGTTCTTATTTTTTTCTGTTGTTCGGTTTTTATGTTATATGTTCATCTATGTTTTGTGTCTTTCCTTCATGATCATTAGTGTTTAGTAACTATGTCTTAAGGCTATGAATAATTTCATAAATTCTTCACCTCTCTTAAATGAAAAATGTTTTTAATTCAAAAGAACAAGAAGTACATAAATTTCAAAAATTGTCCTTGAATTTAGTTTAATTATATTGATGTGGTGACAATACTTTTTGTTCTCTGAATGAATGCTTGAACAGTGCATATTTTTTATCTTGTTGTTTATGAATGTTAAAATTATTGGCTCTTGAAAGAATGATGAAAAAGAGAAATGTTATTGATGATCTGAAAAATCATAAAATTGATTCTTGAAGCAAGAAAAAGCAGTGAAAAGAAAATAAAGCTTGCGAAAAAAAAGAAAAAAAAGAAAGAAAATGAAAAAAAAAAGCAAGCAGAAAAATCCAATAGCCCTTAAAACCAAAAGGCAAGGGTAAAAAGGATCCAAGGCTTTGAGCATCAATGGATAGGAGGGCCAAGGAAATAAAATTCAGGCCTAAGCAGCTAAATCAAGCTGTCCCTTACCATGTGCTCGTGGCATGCAGGTCCAAGTGAAAAGCTTGAGACTGAGTGTACTTAAGAGCTCTGGACACCTCTAACTGGGGACTCTAGCAAAGCTGAGTCACAATCTGAAAATGTTCACCCAGTCATGTGTCTGTGGCATTTATGTATCCGGTGGTAATACTAGAAAACAAAGTGCTTAGGGCCACGGCCAAGACTCATAAAAGTAGCTGTGTTCAAGAATCAACATACTTAACTAGGAGAATCAATAACACTATCCGAAATTCTAAGTTCCTAGAGAAGCCAATCATTCTAAACTTCAAAAGAAAAAATTGAGATGCCAAAACTGTTCAGAAGCAAAAAGCTACAAGTCCTGCTCATCTAATTAGAATTAATATTCATTGATATTCTGGGATTTATAGTATATTCTCTTATTTTTATCCTAATTGATTTTCAGTTTCTTGGGGACAAGCAACAATTTAAGTTTGGTGTTGTGATGAGCGGATAATTTATACGCTTTTTGGCATTGTTTTTAAGTAGTTTTTAGTAGGATCTATCTACTTTTAGGGATGTTTTCATTATTTTTTATGCTAAATTCACATTTCTGGACTTTACTATGAGTTTGTGTATTTTTCTGTGATTTCAGGTATTTTCTGGCTGAAATTGATGGACCTGAGCAAAACTCTGATACGAGGCTGACAAAGGACTGCTGATGCTGTTGGAATCTGACCTCCCTGCACCTGAAATGGATTTTCTAGAGCTACAGAACTCCAAATGGCGCGCTCTCAACGGCGTTGGAAGGTAGACATCAAGAGTTTTCCAGCAATATATAATAGTCCATAATTTATTCGTGATTAGATGACGTAAACTGGCGCTCAACGCCAGTTCCATGCTGCATTCTGGAGTCAAACGCCAGAAACACGTCACGAACTAGAGTTGAACGCCAAAAATACGTTACAACTTGGCGTTCAACTCCAATAGAAGCCTTAGCTCGTGTGAAGTTCAAGCTCAGCTCAAGCACACACCAAGTGGGCCCTGGAAGTAGATTTCTGCATCAATTACTTACTTCTGTAAACCCTAGTAGCTAGTCTAGTATAAATAGGACTTTTTACTATTATATTTTCATCCTGGATTGTATTTTTGATCCTGTGATCACGTTTTGGGGGCTGGCCTCTCGGCCATGCCTGAACCTTCATCACTTATGTATTTTCAATGGTGGAGTTTCTACACACCATAGATTAAGGGTGTGGAGCTCAGCTGTACCTCGAGTTTCAATGCAATTACTACTATTTTCTATTCAATTCGACTTATTCTTATTCGAAGATATTCGTTGCACTTCAACATGATGAATGTGATGATCCGTGACACTCATCATCATTCTCACCTATGAACACGTGACTGACAACCACTTCCGTTCTACCTTAGACCGGGCGCATATCTCTTGGATTCCTTAATTAGAATCTTC
>NC_029776.3:47637180-47658641 GCF_000817695.3 Arachis duranensis | reverse complement strand
TGTAGCCATTGACAACGGTGATGCCCTACATACAGCTTGCCATAGAAAGGAGTGATAAAAATTGGATAAAAGCAGTAAGAATACAGAGATTCAGAAGGAACACAGCACCTCCATACACCTATCTGAAATTCCCACCATTGAACTACATGAGTAACTCTATCTTTATTTTTTGTTTAATTTATTATTATTATTCGAAAATCCAATAATCTTTTAATATAGTTGAATCCGCCTGACTGGGATTTACAAGATGACCATAGCTTGCTTCATACCAACAATCTTTGTGGGATCGACCCTTACTCACGTAAGGTTTATTACTTGGACGACCCAGTACACTTGCTGGTTAGTTGAGCAAAGTTGTGAAGTTATGTTAAGACCATGGTATTCAGCACCAAGCTTTTGGAGCCATGATAAACCACTATTTTATGGTTTATATTGTGTTTAATTGTGTGATTTTATCATGATCCTTACCCACTTATTCATTAATTTAGCATGCATTTATATTTCCTTCCAGAAATTATTACATGGTTGAAAACTGCTTCCTATAGACTTTTTAATTATGCATTTTAGTTCTCCTTTATCCCATTCGATGCCGTGATCTGTGTGTTAAGTGTTTCAGGCTTTATAGGGCATGGATGAGTTGGAAATTGGAAATGAAGCTAGTAAAAATGGAAGGAACACAAGAAATTGAGGAGATAATCAGCGAGAAGTGACGCGGCCGCATGGCTCACGCGTTCGCGCGAAAGAGGAAAAATCACAGTGACGCGGTCGCCTGGCACACGCGACCGCACGAAATGAAAAAGCACAAGTGACGAGGAGGCGTGGACGACGCGAATGCGTGGCAGGAAAAAACGCAAATGACGCGTCCGCATGGATGACGCGATCGCGTGACGTGCGCGATCTGCATAATCTGCAGATTCCGTTGGGGGCAATTTTGGGCCCTATTTTGACCCAGTTCTCGGCCCAGAACAGCAGACTAGAGCCAGAGAACATGCAAAAACCAGAAACAACATTCATTCTACATAGTTTTAGTTTTAGATCTAGTTTTTACTCCTCCTCTAGGTTTTTTCTCTCTACACATTGATAGTTCTTAGGATTTTATTTTTCTAACGCTTTTGCATTGGGATACTGAGAAGAGTTATTACCTCATCAAGACTTCGTCATTCCAGTTCGTTTTCTTTACTTGGCTTTACTCTTCCATGTCACTTGCTTTGTTAATTTTACTATTGGAATATTTTTAGGATTATTTAATACAAGGATTACTTTTATTTTTAATTGATTATTTTGATTTGTATTTATAATGTCTTTCTTCAATTCCCTTTCATATGTTATGAATTTTACATTCACAATGAGCGAGTAGTTCTCTAACTTGATGGGGAGTTGATTGAAAGGAACCAATTGAGTTGGAAGGCTTAAAAGAAAGATTGTAATTGGGTTTATTGTTGGATTTCCCTCTAGTCACTAACACCAACCCCTTTTAATTAAGTGGGTTGCAACTTGTGAACGGACATAGCATTCCAACATGTTTGACTTTCCCTTACCTAGTAAGAATTAACTAAACAGGATAACCTTTTTTTTATCAATTAATCTAGAGAGTAATCCAACAACAGCGGGACTTCCAACTAATCAACTCCCAGTCAAGGCTTTTATTTACATTATTCAAATTCTCCAATTTTATTTCCTGTTTACTCAACTCAAACCTTTTTGAAAACATCTGATTAATAAAATAACACACTTTTCTGCAACTCGTTGGGAGACGACCTGGGATTCATACTCCCAGTATTTTAGTTTTAAATTTCTGTGACACCTTTCTAAATTGATAAGTGGAATTCTGGTGAGTTAAGAACTATACTTGTAACGCATATATTTTAATTATTTTTAATTCACCAATTTCCACCCCATCAATTTTTGGCACCGTTGCCGGGGAGTTGCAACAGTGTATTAATTTATTGATTGGTATTTATTTTTATTGCAATTTTTTTCTTTTCATTCTATCACTATGAACTGTACGTTTCTCTCGTTAAATGACGCGTTCACTTCCTGATCCAAGCTTGCCAGCATTTGACCCTAAGATTGAAAGAACTCTTTCACACATAAGGCAAGCTCGGCGTAGGCGACTCCTCTTTGAGGACGAACCTGAACCGTCATCTAAGGAAGAAACAAACCCCTTTTCTACTGATCCAGTTCATTTACCTGCAGGTGACATGGCAGCGCCCAGAAGAGTCACTATCCAGGAGGAAGGAGCCCTTGATTTTACGCTCCAACTATTCCAGGCGCACCACCCAGCAGTAGCTATAGATTTTGAAATAAAGTCTTCACTACTCAACTTGATGCCTAAATTTCATGGCTTACCTGCTCAAGAGCCTATCAAGCATCTTAGGGATTTCCAGACCGCTTGTTCTACTATTAAGCGTGATGGCGCTGATGAAATCTCTATTCTATTGAAAGCCTTCCCATTTTTTCTAGAGGGAAAGGCAAGAGAGTGGTACTACACTCAACCCAGAGTAATTGTTTCCAACTGGGATGCACTTAGGAGAGAGTTTCTGGATAAATTCTTTCCAGCTGAAGTTGCCGATAAGCTGAGGAAAGACATGTCTATGATCGTTCAAGATGAATCTGAGACCCTCTATGAATACTTGGAACGCTTCAATACTCTTCGAGACGCATGTCCCCATCATATGATTGACAAGATAGTTTTGCTCGGTTACTTTACACAGGGTTTGAAATCTCAAGATAGGACCACACTAGAAGGTGCTTGCAATGGTTCTATGAAAAAGTACAAGACTACGGACGAAGCATGGCAATTGATCAGAGACTAAGCTGACTCTACTAGGAATCATAGGCAGAGACAAAGTCGGTCAAGAGTTGTTGCGGAGGTATCCACTAATACAGAGACTACTGCTATAGCCCAGAGTCTATGTGAAATGACTAACTTGCTGAAGCAGATGCAACTGAATCAACAACAACCTCAGCAAGTTCAGCCTTCTCCACCACAGCATAGCCAGCAGTTAGTTCCACAAAGAGTGTGTGGAATCTGTGCAGATTACAGTCACTATACCGATGAGTGTCTGCAGCTCCAACCAGAAGACAACACTGTAGTAGCCACTCACAACTTTCATGACCACCCCAATCAAGGGTACAATCAAGGTGGCAACTATAACCAAGGATGGCAGGATAAATCTAACCAAGGCTGGAGAGACAATTCTAACCAGGGTTGGAGGGACAATTCTAACAGAGGAGGCAGAGATAACAATGAAAATCAGAGGTGGAATAACAATAACAATTTCAGGCAGCAGAATCAGACTCAGTCCTATAGAGCACCTTATTTAAGACAACCTCAAGCCTCTCAGCAGACTTCTCAGACCACTTGCCCCTCTTCATCTCCTAATGATGAATTACTACAAGCCATTGATCAGAGACAACAGGCTATGGAGAATAATATTAATGCAACTATGAATATTTTGACTTCTACTTTACAAACTCTTGTTCACAGATTGGATCAATGAACAACTCCAACAACCAGTCCTCAAGCTCTGGTGGACTCCCCTCTCAACCATTACCCAACCCAAAGGGTGGTATTAATGCCATCACCCTAAGATCTGGAACCACACTGCCGGAGAGAAATCAGGAGGAGCCAAGCGCACCAAAACACGCCTCAGCTGAAGAGGTAGTAGAATTAGAAGATGTTGAAGAGGAAGAGGACATATAGGACATAGCTGAGAAAGAAGAAGCTCAACCACAGGAGGAAGCACCAAAAGGCGCAGACACTATAGAAAACACCACTCCCATTCCATTTCCACAACTTGCAAGGAAGCCCAGGAAGCAGTTGGAACCTGACCCCAAAATGGTAGAAATCTTCAAAAAGGTTGAGGTAACTGTCCCCCTTTTTGATGTCATTCAACAGGTACCTAAATATGCAAAGTTTCTAAAAGATTTATGTATACATAAAGACAAAATTAATGAATTAGAAACTATTCCTTTAGGAAGTTCTATATCTGCTTTAATGGGAAATTTACCTGAAAAATGTAGTGACCCAGGTCCTTGTATAGTTAGTTATACTATTGGTGGTGTAGTAATTTATGATTGCATGTGTGATTTAGGAGCATATTTTAGTATAATGCCTTTATCTGTATATGATATTTTAAGGCTCCCTCCCTTAAAAAGGTCGGCAGCTCATTTTGTGTTGGCAGATAAAAGCATTATTACAGTAGCTGGAGTTGTTGAAGATGTTTTGGTGAACATTAAAAGGCTCACATTTCCCACTGATTTCTATATCTTGGAGATGCCTAATAATGACTCAGATAAGCCATCATCAATCCTACTTGGCAGACCATTCCTGAAGGTATCAAGATTCAAATTAGATGCTTTTTCAGGAACATATTCTTTTGAAATAGATGGTCGAATGGTAATCATCAATTTGAATGGAGTCACAAACAACCCTCCAGAAGATCATTCTATCTTCCAGTGTGATATCATAGATGAAACTGTAGCTGAAATTCACCAGGAAGAGTTGGAAGAAAGGTACACAGAACAAAGTCCAAGTGTGGGGACTCTATTAACTGACAATAAGGATACTTCGGCATTTTCACAAGCTCCAAACAATCCAGAGCCTGCCCATGACCAAAAGATAGAGTTGAAACCTCTCCCTCCACATCTCAAATATGCTTATCTTGAAGATGAGCAGAAGTTTTCAGTTATCATTGCACAGGACCTCACTCCTGAACAGGAAGAGCAGTTACTTAATGTGCTGAGAAAGCACAAGAAAGCAATTGGGTGGAGTTTGGCAGACATAGTAGGCATCAACCCTCAAGTATGTGAGCACAGAATATTTTTAGAGGAAGGAGCAAGACCTGTCCGCCAACCCCAAAGAAGACTGAATCCCACTATTTTGGAAGTTGTCAAAAAGGAAGTGACCAGACTATTGGAAGCATGTATCATTTATCCCATTTCAGACAGTGAATCGGTTAGCCCAGTACAAGTGGTGCCCAAGAAGTCTGGAGTCACTACAGTGAAGAATGAGCATGGAGAGCTCATAGCAACCAGAGTACAGAACGCTTGGAGAGTCTGCATTGATTACAGGCGTCTCAACCAAGCCACCCGTAAGGATCACTACCCACTTCCATTCATTGATCAAATGCTGGATCGCATGTCAGGTAAATCACATTATTGCTTTTTAGATGGTTACACAAGTTATTTCTAGATTCATATACCTCCTGAGGATCAGGAAAATACTACTTTTACATGTCTTTTTGGGACTTATGCTTACAAGAGAATGCCCTTTGGCTTGTGCAATGCACCAGCTACTTTCCAGAGGTGCATGATGAGTCTTTTCTCTGATCTTATTGAGGACTGTATGGAGGTTTTTATGGATGATTTTAGCGTTTATGGTGATTCTTTTAGCCTTTGCTTAGATGGATTATCTAGAGTATTAGATAGATGTGTCAGTACAAACCTTGTATTAAATTTCGAAAAATGTCACTTTATGGTAAAACAAGGGATTGTATTAGGACATGTTGTATCTAATACTGGCATTTCTGTAGACCCAGCAAAGGTGAATGTTATTTCTAGTTTACCTTACCCCTCCTCTGTGAGGGAAGTCCGTTCATTCTTTGGCCATGCAGGTTTTTATAGGAGATTTATTAAGGACTTTAGTAAGGTAGCACTTCCCTTATCCAGATTACTGTAGAAGGATATTGAATTCGAGTTCAGTGAGGATTGCAAACAAGCGTTTGATAAGCTGAAGACCAACTTGACTCAAGCTCCAATTGTGCGAGGACCGGACCGGAGCCAGCCGTTTGAAATCATGTGCGATGCTTCTAACCATGCAGTACGAGCAGCGCTGGCTCAGCGTGAAGGTAAGGATCCTTTTGTTATTGCTTATGCGTTTAAGACTTTAGACGTTGCCCAATCCAATTATACTACTACTGAGAAAGAGCTTCTTGCTATTGCTTTTTCTCTAGATAAATTCCGAGCTTATTTACTTGGTACTAGAGTAGTAGTGTATTCGGACCATGCAGCTTTAAAGTATCTATTAGTTAAAAAGGAGTCCAAACCAAGGCTTATACATTGGATACTGCTATTACAAGAATTTGATTTAGAAATAAAGGATAGGAGTGGTAACCAGAATCTAGTGGCAGACCACTTGTGTCGCCTTGAGCACATTAAAGATGATTCTACTCCTATAGATGATAATTTCCCACTGGATAACCTGCAAGCAGTATCTGAAGTAGCCCATTGGTATGCATCTGTAGCTAATTATCTAGTTAGCCGCACATTTCCTCCACACTTTTCTAAGCATCAAAGTGACAAGCTGAAAAGCGAGTCTAAATATTATATATGGGATGACCCATATTTGTGGAGATGTGGCGCTGATCAGGTAATTAGACGTTGTGTGCCTTAATCAGAATTCCAGTCCATTTTAGAGGCCTGCCACTCATCTGAGAGTGGAGGACATTTTGGCCCTCAAAGAACAGCTAGAAAGATCTTAGACTGTGGATTCTGGTGGCCTACTCTTTTTAGAGACGCTGTTGAGTTTTGTAAATTTTGTTCCCCATGCCAAAAATTTGGTAATATATCTAGGAGGGATGAGATGCCTCAACAAATTATGCTTTTTTGTGAAATTTTTTATATTTGGGGCATTGACTTCATGGGTCCGTTCCCAAATTTTAATGGTCATTTTTATATATTGTTAGCTGTGGATTACGTTTCCAAATGGGTGGAAGCAATTCCTACCCGCACTGATGATGCTAACACTGTTGTTTTCTTTGTGAGAAACCATATTATTTGCCGCTTTGGATCACCACGAGCAATCGTGAGCGATCAAGGCACCCATTTTTGTAATAGGAGACTCACAGGATTAATGAAGAAGCATGGGATAATTCATAAGGTTGCAACAGCATACCATCCTCAAACCAATGATCAAGCCGAGGTGTCAAACAGAGAGATAAAGCGTATCTTGCAGAAGATAGTCAAACCTCATAGAAAAGACTGGAGCACCAGGCTACAAGATGCACTATGGGCATACAAGACAGCATATAAAACTCCCATTGGGATGAGTCCTTTCCGCTTAGTTTATGGAAAAGCTTGTCATCTCCCAATTGAAGTAGAGCATAGAGCCTTTTGGGCAGTCAAGGAGTGCAACATGGGATTTGAGGAAGCCGGAGCTGAAAGAAAGTTGCAACTACAAGAACTGGAGAGCCTTCGCCTAGAAGCTTATGAGAACTCACGAATATACAAGGAGAAGATGAAGGCTGTACATGATCAGCACATCAAGAAAAAGGAGTTCCAGCCTGGGAATTTAGTCCTCCTTTACAAATCTCGACTGAGGCTCATGCCAGGCAAGTTGAGATCAAGATGGGAAGGTCCATACAGAGTAGAAAAGGCCGAACCATACGAAGTTTATCACCTCAGCCACCCTTCAAGCTCTGAACTTATCAAAGTTAATGGACAACGTCTGAAGCTGTACTATGGCGAGAAGATACAGAAAAATAAGGAACTTGAGAACTTCCTCTTGGAAGACCCCAACATGCCAGAAGATTGAGCTAGTGGAGCGTCCAACTTACGGACGTTAAAGCAAAGTGCTAGGTGGGAGACAACCCACCATGGTATGATCGTTCTTTTCTTTCTATCTTTAGTTTCTCCTAGTCAATAACTCTTCTCTTTATCAGTACCTTCATGCATCTGCACTTGCATACTTTTATAAAAAAAAATGGAGGTCACGCGACGCGACCGCATCAGCGACGCGTCCGCGTCAACAAGAGAGGTGAGAAAAATAAAAAATGAACAGAGAGTTTCGCTGGAGCATGGTTAGAGGCGTGCCAGTGGCACAAATCATCCCACGCGACCGCGTGCCCCAAGCGGCCGCGTGCCCTGATTTCCGACGTAAAAAGGGTGCACAACGAAATATTGCGCTAGAGTGGTGCTGGATTGGTGCTGGACGCACCATCCCTATCACGCGACCGCATCACTGACGCGTCCGTGTCATCCCTTCTGAAGCCCACTCACGCGATCGCATGCCCCACGCGATTGCATCACCCCAAATTTGGCAAATATATCAATTTGAACAGAGAGTTGTGCAGGCGCGAGGCTGTACTCGTGCCAGAAGCATCACACAAGTCACGCGACCGCGTGACCGACGCGACCGCGTCAACTGAATTAGAACGCAATCACGCTAACGTATGCCCCCACGCGGCCGCGTCGCTTGCGCCGCACAACTCAACCAAAACTGCCAAAATATCTTATCTTTCTCTCCTCCAAATCCTAATTTTTTTTCCCTCCTTATTTCTTCCTTCTCCCTTCTTCCTTCTATCTCACCTTTTACTCTCTCTCTCTCTCTCACCTCCATTAACAAGGTTTTATTTTCTTCTTCCCTTCTTCCTTTTCTATCATTCTTCTTATTTTATATGTTATTTTCTTTTCTTTTCTTTTTCTATTCTTTATCCATATTTTCCTTCTTCTTCTTTCCTTTTTACATGGTGCTAGAAATTTATTTGAGTCATTATTCCTCATTATATGCTTGTGGAATGTTGCTAATTATTTGGCAATTATATATTATTTTCTTTAAAGGGTTGCTTGCATGTTTACTTTAATACTTTCTATACCTTATTTACCATGCATGCTATGTGTTTGTGAAAAAGCCCATATGGCATTATGCACTTCTCTATTATACTTCCTACTATTCAAAGAATGTTTTTCACAAATTTTCTTTACTATTTTATTAATTAAATTTAATTGCCAATACAAACATGTTAGTTTGTTATGAAGTGATGCTTGATCTATGCTACTCATGCCCTTGCCGGCATGCCAATAATCATCTTGCATCTACTTACCCTTTTATGCACCTATCCTATTTCCTTTAATGATCTTTTCACATATTGTCATGACCATGTGTTTATTTCATTCATCTTTACTGTGCACTGTTTATTACTCACTCCATCTCCTTCCTTGCTTTAATTCTTTGGATCTAACTTACTTTCTCTTCCCTTTTTCAGAATGGCCACCAAGAAAGGCAAAGAGAAAGCTACCCCTAAACCCACAGTAAGGTAAGGAACGAAGAGAGCATTAGTGGCAGAACCTTCTTCAACTACAGTCAAGCCCTCAACAAAAAGAATTAAAAGGATTATCAAGGTTGATGAAAAAGAGAGAGCCTTCCCAGCCAAGGACACTGCACGATTCCCAAATCGCTACTGTGAGCAGATGTTTCCTATTCTGGCAGCTCGAAATTACAACAATGAACACCTTCTTATCCTTTCGCCTCGTATCGCTGAATTTTTTGAGCCACAAATTGTACAAAGACATTGGGGATTTTTACAGAGACAGCCACGACAGGTTAATCTTTCTTGGGTTGTTAAGTTCTACTCCAACTTCCACCTGCCAACTCTGCAGTCCGTCTATTTACGCTAGAAGCAAGTCCCTATTACAGAAGAGGCCATACAGCAGGCCTTAGATCTCCCACCTGTTCCAGAAGGGTTGGACGCTTTTCAGAGAGCCGCAATCAAACACCAGGCATACACCTTTGACTGGGACGCTGTTCTCAGAGTTATCGCTCGACCTGGCAGCAAATGGATCTTCGGATACCATCATTCCCGTCCTAAGGGAATCTCGGCTTCTGCACTTACCTTAGAGGCTCACGTATGGGCACAAATTATGTCCCATTATGTTTTTCCGAGTACTCATGAGTCCTCCTTCACCGCAGACATGGCCGTTCTACTATGGTGCATCCTCACAGACCAGCCTCTCAATTTACCGTGACATATCCGGAATGCTATGGAACATGTGCAGATCGCGGGCAACCTACCTTTCCCCGCATTGGTCTCTGATCTCATCTCAGCAGCCGGAGTATCCTACAGAGCTGGAGACACCAAACCCATTCTTCCACGGGATGATCAGTATGTCCCTAACGGGAGATATCTCAGGCCACAACTTGTCACTACCAGCCAGTCCATAGAGGATGCTGCAGCTCCTCCACCATCTACTAGTCAACTGCTGCATCAAATACTGAAGTGGTTGGACATGAAAAGAAAGCAAAGCTCCGAGAGCGCCACGACCAACACCGATTCAAACACCTCAGGGAGCTGCTTAGAGGAGATTGCAGAGACTCAAACACCCCGGACTCCACTTCCTTCACCAGCACAGGGAGCCACGACGGCCTCAACTATGGAGACACTGCCACCAGCCCACCATTGTTCCTGACAGATGGCACCGAGGACGGTGCAAAGTTTTAAGTGTGGGGAGGTCGGTCAGTACCTAACTTCCGGAGGTAATTTCTCTTCCTTAGCACCAATAAATTAGGATATTTTAGTTAGATTTTCTTTCTTTTATAGAATAGGATAAATTGCATAGTAATAGGTTAGTTGTATGCATGTTCTACTTGATTGAAAAGACAATAAGTTTCTTCTAAAAAGCTATCTTTGGAACAAAATTTCACTAATTTTAATCAAAACTCTTATGTTGAAATTGCCTAAAGTTGTATGTGGAACATGATTTTTGAGCTAAAGAACACACAACCTGTGAAAATTTGAGCCTTTATGCATGGTTACATTATTTAACCAAAATTATTTTATTCTTGTGTGTTTACTTCTCTATGATTGTAATCTATATTTTGTTTCATCCTATATGTCCAATATTTATTATGTTTATATGCTTGCATGTGATTGAGGCCATTATTTGTTTAAACTCACTTATCCAAATTAAGCCTACCCTTTTTAATTACTTTTGTTAACCACCTTGAGCCTTTAAATCCCATTTGTTCTATATTTTACCACATTACTAGCCTTAAGCGGAAAAACAATTGTATATCCCAAATTGAATCTTTGGTTAGCTTAAGATAGAATTGTGTATGCTAGTTAAGTATGGGAATGTGTGGGAACAAAAGTTATTAAGGGAATGTGTCATGATAATACAATGAGAATTTGGATACCTACTCATGTGAACTATAAGAATTAAAAATCTATGTGCATTGATAAGCTATGTTTATTTTTATGTCTATAAAAAAAATTCATCAATAAATAAATAAGGGGGCAAAATTACCCCAATGTTAAATTAAAAAAAAATTTCAAAGATCAATGCACATATGATAAAATTGATACATGAGTATGAAATGTAAAAGGGAATTATGGGTAGCTAGGTATGAATTCTAAAGTTATATAAAATATATAGGTTGGGTTAAAGCTTGGGTTAATTAAAGATTCAATTTATAAGCTCACTTAACCATATATGTATCCCTACCCTTACCTTGGCCCCATTACAACCTTGAAAAGACCTTATGATGTTTGCATTGGTATATTAACTGTTGTTGATTGGTTAGGAGAAAAACAAAATTTAGAGAGCATAATTAGGGAAGGATAGAGTGATTACCTTATACACTAGAGAGATTAGAGCGTACATACATCATCAGTGAGGGTTCAATGCTTGAATTTCCATGTTCCCTGCTTTCATGAGCTATCTTATTGCACTTTTATCTGTCTTACTGTATAATAGAATTAGTGGAATTTGATTTGTAATTGTTTGAAGAGCTTATTTACTTTTGATCAAGTGGGCAAGAATCATATAGTTGCATTCATATGTATAGGTTGCATTGCATTGCATGAGTTTTTACATGTTCATACTTATTTATCTTATCTCCTTCAATTAAGCATGAGGACATGCTAATGTTTAAGTGTGGGGAGGTTGATAAAACACTATTTTATGGTTTATATTGTGTTTAATTGTGTGGTTTTATCATGATCCTTACCCACTTATTCATTAATTTAGCATGCATTTATATTTCCTTCCTGAAATTATTACATGGTTGAAAACTGCTTCCTAGAGACCTTTTAATTATGCATTTTAGTTCTCCTTTATCCCATTCGATGCCATGATCTGTGTGTTAAGTGTTTCAGGCTTTATAGGGCATGGATGAGTTGGAGATTGCAAAGGAAGCTAGCAAAAATGGAAGGAACATAAGAAATTGAGGAGATAATCAGCGAGAAGTGACGCGGCCGCATGGCTCACGCGTTCGCGCGAAAGAGGAAAAATCGCAGTGACGCGGCCGCATGGCTCACGTGACCGCGCGGAATGGAAAAGCACAAGTGACGCAGAGGCGTGGACGACGCGAACGTGTGGCAGGAAAAACGCAAATGACACGTCTGCATGGATGATGCGATCGCGTGACGTGTGCGATCTGCATAATCTGCAGATTCCACTGGGGGCAATTTTGGGCCCTGTTTTGACCTAGTTCTTGGCCTAGAACAGTAGACTAAAGCCAGAGAACATGCAGAAACCAGAAACAACATTCATTCTACACAGTTTTAGTTTTAGATCTAGTTTTTACTCCTCCTCTAGGTTTTTTCCTCTCTACACATTGATAGTTCTTAGGATTTTATTTTTTTACCACTTTTGCATTGGAATACTGAGAAGAGTTATTACCTCATCAAGACTTCGTCATTCCAGTTCGTTTTCTTTACTTGCTTTACTCTTCCATGTCACTTGCTTTGTTAATTTTACTATTGGAATATTTTTAGGATTATTTAATACAAGGATTACTTTTATTTTTAATTGATTATTTTGATTTTTATTTATAATGTTGATGAGCGGATAATTTATACGCTTTTTGGCTTGTTTTTAGTATGTTTTTAGTATATTCTAGTTAGTTTTTAGTATATTTTTATTAGTTTTTAGTTAAAATTCACTTTTCTGGACTTTACTATGAGTTTGTGTGTTTTTCTGTGATTTCAGGTATTTTCTGGCTGAAATTGAGGGACCTGAGCAAAAATCTGATTCAGAGACTAAAAAGGACTGCAGATGCTATTGGATTCTGACCTCCCTGCACTCGAAGTGGATTTTCTGGAGCTACAGAAGCCCAATTGGCGCGCTCTCAACGGCGATGGAAAGTAGACATTCTGGGCTTTCCAGCAATATATAATAGTTCATACTTTGCCCAAGATTTGATGGCCCAAACCGGCGTTTAAAGTCACCATCAGAATTCCCAGCGTTAAACGCCGGAACTGTCACAAGAATGGGAGTTAAACGCCCAAACTGGCACAAAAGCTGGCGTTTAACTCCAAGAGAAGTCTCTACATGAAAATGCTTCAATGCTCAGCCCTAGCACACACCAAGTGGGCCCGGAAGTGGATTTTTATGTCATTTACTCATCTCTGTAAATCCTAGGCTACTAGTTCTCTATAAGTAGGACCTTTTTTACTATTGTATTTCTATCTTTGGATCATTTTAGATCTTTTGATCATCTTTGGACATCTAGTTCTTAGATCATTGGGAGGCTGGCCTCACGGCCATGCCTAGACTTTGTTCTTATGTATTTTCAACGGTGGAGTTTCTACACACCATAGATTAAGGTGTGGAGCTCTGCTGTACCTCGAGTATTAATGCAACTACTATTGTTCTTCTATTCAATTCAGCTTGTTCTTGTTCTAAGATATCACTTGTTCTTCAACTTGATGAATGTGATGATCTGTGACACTCATCATCATTCTCACCCATGAACGTGTGCCTGACAACCACCTCCGTTCTACATTAGATTGAGTGGATATCTCTTGGATTCTTTAACCGGAATCTTCGTGGTATAAGCTAGAATTGATGGCGGCATTCAAGGGAATCCGGAAGGTCTAAACCTTGTTTGTGGTATTCTGAGTAGGATTCAATGATTGAATGACTGTGACGAGATTCAAACTCGCGATTGTGGGGCGTTAGTGACAGACGCAAAAGAATCACTGGATTCTATTCCGACATGATCGAGAACCGACAGCTGAATAGCCGTGCCGTGACAGGGTTCGTTGAACATTTTCACTGAGAGGATGGGAGGTAGCCACTGACAACGGTGAAACCCTACATACAGCTTGCCATGGAAAGGAGTAAGAAGGATAGGATGAAGACAGTAGGAAAGCAGAGAGACGGAAGGAACACAGCATCTCCATACGCTTATCTGAAATTCCCACCAATGAATTACATAAGTATCTCTATCTTTATCTTTATGTTTTATTCATCATTCATAACCATTTGAGTTTTCCTGACTAAGATTTACAAGATGACCATAGCTTGCTTCATACTAACAATCTCTGTGGGATCGACCCTTACTCGCGTAAGGTTTATTACTTGGACGACCCAGTGCACTTGCTGGTTAGTTGTGCGAAGTTGTGATAAATAGTTGAGATTACAATTGTGCGTACCATGTTGATGGCGCCATTGATGATCACAATTTCGTGCAGCAAGTTTTTGGCGCCGTTGCCGGGGATTGTTGAGTTTGGACAACTGACAGTTCATCTTGTTGCTTAGATTAGGTATTTTTCTTCAGAGTTCTTAAGAATGAATTCTAGTGTTTCAAGGTGATGTTCTTATCATCACCAAAGCTGATTGATCTTCATCAATTTAGCTCTTGAATGCAACGTCCTGCTAAAGCTTGGCTAGCTATGTCTAATTCCTTTAGACTGAAGCTTTAGACTAACATTGCATGATTCCTGGAATTCTCATTAAGAATTTTGATATCTTTATTTTCTTTTTCCACTTAATTTTCGAAAAACCCAAAAAAATTTACAAAATCATAAAAACCAAAAAAATATTGTATATTTCGTGTTGAGTCTAGAGTATTCAGCAGAGGAATTACACAGAAAAAGCTGGGCGTTCAAAATGCCCAGTAAGGAAGGCAAACTGGCGTTTAAACGCCAGCCAGGGTGCCTGGCTGGGCGTTTAACGCCCAAAAAGGTAGTAGTTTGGGCGTTAAACGCCAGAATGTGCACCATTCTGGGCGTTTAACGCCAGGATGGCACAATAGGGAAGATTCTGTTTTTAATTCAAATTTTTTTCAGGTTTTCAAAATTTTTCAAAATCAAATCTTTTTCAAATCATATCTTTTCAATCATATGTTTTCAAAATCAATTTCTTTCCATTTTCAAGGATACTTGCTATCAATTAATGATTTGATTCAACATTTCAAGTATGTTGCCTTTTCTGTTGAGAAAGGTTTAATGTTTGAATCATATCTTTTCTTGTTAGCCAAGTTATTAATTTTTAAAATCAAATCTTTTTAAAATGTTTTTCAAATCATATCTTCTCAATCACATCTTTTTAAAACCAATCATATCATTTTAATCACATCTTTTTCAAAATAGTTTTCAATCATATCTTTTTTATTTTCTAATTTCAAAATCTTTTTCAAAAATCACTTGATTTCTTTTCCACTCTTATTTTCGAAAATCAATTAAAGTTTTTCAAAATGTTTTTAAAATCTTTTTAATATTTTCGAAAATTACTTCCCCTCTTCTCACATCCTTTTATTTATGGACTAACACTATGCACAATTCGAACTCCATCTTCATTGATAAGTTCGAATTTCCTACCTCTCCCTTCCATTTTTCTTTTCCTCTGACACCTCAAGGAATCTCTATACTGTGACATAGAGGATTCCATATTTTCTTGTTCTCTTCTCTTTCATATGAGCAGGAGCAAAGACAAAAGCATTCTTGTTGAGGCTGATCCAGAACCTGAAAGGACCTTGAAGCGAAAACTAAGAGAAGCTAAGGCACAACTCTCTGTAGAGGACCTAACAGAAATCTTCAAAGAAGAAGAACCCATGGCAGCCGAAAACAACAACAATGCCAACAATGCAAGGAAGGTGCTGGGTGAGTTTACTGCACCTACTTTCGACTTCTATGGGAGAAGCATCTCTGTCCCTGCCATTGGAGCAAACAACTTTTAGCTTAAGCCTCAATTAGTTTCTCTAATGCAACATAATTGCAAGTTCCATGGACTTCCATTGAAGATCCTCATCAGTTTTTAGCTGAATTCTTGCAGATCTGTGACACTGTCAAGACTAATGGGGTTGACCCTGAGGTCTACAGACTTATGCTATTCCCTTTTGCTGTAAGAGACAGAGCTAGGATATGGTTGGACTCACAATCTAAAGAAAGCCTGAACTCTTGGGAAAATCTAGTCAATGCCTTCTTGGCAAAGTTCTTTCCACCTCAAAAATTGAGTAAGCTTAGAGTGGAAGTCCAAACCTTCAGACAGAAGGAAGGAGAATCCCTCTATGAAGCTTGGGAAAGATACAAACAATTAATCAGAAAGTGTCCCTCTGACATGCTTTCTGAATGGAGCATCATAGGTCTTTTCTATGATGGTCTGTCTGAACTGTCCAGGATGTCTTTGGATAGCTCTGCTGGAGGATTTCTTCATCTGAAGAAGACGCCTACAGAAGCTCAAGAACTAATTGAAATGGTTGCAAATAACCAATTCATGTACACTTCTGAAAGGAATCCTGTGAACAATGGGACTAATCAGAAGAAAGGAGTTCTTGAGATTGATACTCTAAATGCCATACTGGCTCAGAACAAAATATTAACTCAGCAAGTCAATATGATTTCTCAAAGTCTGTCTGGAATGCAAAATGCACCAGGCAATACTAAGGAAGCTTCATCTGAAGAAGAAGCTTATGATCTTGAGAACCCTTCAATGGAAGAGGTGAACTACATGGGAGAACCCTATGGAAACACCTATAATCCTTCATGGAGAAATCATCCAAATCTTTCATGGAAGGATCAACAGAGACCTCAACAAGGTTTCAACAATAATAAAGGTGGAAGAAACAGGTTTAGCAATGGCAAGCCTTTTCCATCATCTTCTCAGCAACAGACAGAGAGTTCTAAGCAGAACACCTCTGACTTAGCAACCATGGTCTCTGATCTAATCAAAACCACTCAAAGTTTCATGACTGAAATGAGGTCCTCTATTAGAAACTTGGAGGCACAAGTGGGTCAGCTAAGCAAGAAAATTACTGAACTCCCTCCGAGTACTCTTCCAAGCAATACGGAAGAAAATCCAAAAGGAGAGTGCAAGGCCATCAACATGGCCGAATATGGAGAGGAGGGAGAGGCAGTGCACGCCACTGAGGAAGACCTCAATGGACGTCCACTGGCCTCCAATGAGTTCCCCGATAAGGAACCATGGGAATCTGAGGCTCCCACTGAGACCATAGAGATCCCATTGGATTTACTCCTGCCATTCATGAGCTCTGATGAGTATTCTTCCTCTGAAGAGGATGAATATGTCACTGAAGAGCAAGTTGCTAAATACCTTGGAGCAATCATGAAGCTAAATGACAGGTTATTTGGCAATGAGACTTGGGAGGATGAACCCCCTTTGCTCACCAAAGAGCTGGATGACTTGTCTAGGCAGAAACTACCTCAAAAGAGACAAGATCCTAGGAAGTTCTCAATACCTTGTGCCATAGGCACCATGACCTTCAAGAAGGCCTTGTGTGACCTAGGGTCAAGTGTAAACCTCATGCCTCTCTCTGTAATGGATAAGCTAGGGATCTTTGAGGTGCAAGCTGCAAGAATCTCACTAGAGACGGTAGACAACTCAAGAAAACAAGCCTATGGACTTGTAGAGGATGTTCTGGTAAAAGTTGAAGACCATTACATCCCTGCTGATTTTATAGTCCTAGAGACTGGGAAGTGCATGGATGAATCCATCATCCTTGGCAGACCCTTCCTAGCCACAGCAAAGGCTGTGATTGATGTGGACAGAGGAGAATTGATCATTCAAGTGAATGAAGAATCTTTTGTGTTTAAGGCTTAAGGATATCCCTCTGTAACCATGGAGAGGAAGCATGAAGAGCTTCTCTCAAAATAGAGTCAAACAAAGCCCCCACAGTCAAGCTCTAAGTTTGGTGTTGGGAGGCCACAACCAAATTCTAAGTTTGGTGTTGAACCCCCACATTCAAACTCTAAGTTTGGTTTTGGGAGGTTCCAACATTGCTCTGAGCATCTCTGAGGCTCCATGAGAGCCCACTGTCAAGCTACTGACATTAAAGAAGCGCTTGTTGGGAGGCAACCCAATGTTATATTTTATCTATTTTCCTATGTTATTTTATGTTTTCTGTAGATTGATGATCATGGAAAGTCACAAAATCAATTGAAAAAGCAAAAACAGAATGAAAAATAGAAAGAAAAACAGCACACCCTGGAGGAAGATCTTGCTGGCGTTTAAACGCCAGTAAGGCTAGCAGATGGGCGTTTAACGCCCAGTCTGGCACCATTCTGGGCGTTTAACGCCAGAAAAGGGCACCAGACTGGCATTAAACGCTAGTAAAGGGCAAGAAGTTGGCGTTAAACGCCAGAAAGGGGTACCAGCCCGGCGTTTAACGCCAAAATTGGCATGAAGAGCAATTTTGCTCGCCTTGGTGCAGGGATGACTTTTCCTTGACACCTCAGGATCTGTGGACCCCACAGGATCCCCACCTACCCCACCACCCTCTCTCTTCTTCACCCATTCACCAATCACCTCAACACCTCTTCCCCAAAAACCCTTCACCTATCAAATCCAATCTTTCTCTTCACCACTCACACCCATCCTTCATAAAACCCCACCTACCTCACCATTCAAATTCAAACCACTTTCCTTCCCAAACCCACCCTCCCATAGCCGAACCCTACCCCTCTCTTCACCCCTATATAAACCCATCTTCACTCCTTCATTTTCACACAACCTAAACACTACTTCTTCCCCTTTGGCCGAACCACAAAGCCATCTCCTTCTCCTTCATTTCTTCTTCTTCTACTCTCTTCTTTCTTCTTTTGCTCGAGGATGAGCAAACCTTTTAAGTTTGGTGTGGTAAAAGCATTGCTTTTTGTTTTTCCATAACCATTTATGGCATCCAAGGCCAGAGAAACCTCTAGAAAGAGGAAAGGGAAGGCAAAAGTTTTCACCTCCGAGTCATGGGAGATGGAAAGATTCATCTCAAAGGTGCATCAAGACCACTTCTATGAAATTGTGGCCTTGAAGAAGGTGATCCCCGAGGTCCCTTTCAAACTCAAAAAGAGTGAATATCCAGAGATCCGACATGAGATCCGAAGAAGAGGTTGGGAAGTTCTTACCAACCCCATTCAACAAGTCGGAATCTTAATGGTTCAAGAGTTCTATGCTAATGCATGGATCACCAAGAACCATGATCAAAGTGTGAACCCGGATCCAAAGAATTATCTTACTATGGTTCGGGGGAAATACTTGGATTTTAGTCCGGAGAGTGTGAGGTTGGCGTTCAACTTGCCTATGATGCAAGGAGATGAACACCCTTACACTAGAAGGGTCAACTTTGATCAAAGGTTGGACTAAGTCCTCACAGTCATTTGTAAAGAGGGCGCCCAATGGAAGAGAGATTCAAGAGGGAAGCCGGTTCAATTGAGAAGGCACGACCTCAAGCCTGTGGCTAGGGGATGGTTGGAGTTTATCCAACGCTCAATCATTCCCACTAGCAACCGGTCCGAAGTTACTATAGACCGGGATATCATGATTCATAGCATCATGATTGAAGAAGAAATAGAAGTTCATGAGGTTATATCCCAAGAACTTTATAAGGTGGCGGACAAGTCCTCTACCTTGGCAAGGTTAGCCTTTCCTCATCTCATTTGTCACCTCTGTTATTCAGTTGGAGTTGACATAGAGGGAGACATCCTCATTGATGAGGACAAGCCCATCACTAAGAAGAGGATGGAGCAAACAAGAGACCCCTCTCATCATCAAATCCCTGAGATGCCTCAAGGGATGCACTTTCCTCCACAAAACTATTGGGAGCAACTGAACACCTCCTTAGGAGAATTGAGTTCCAACATGGGACAACTAATGGTGGAGCACCAAGAACACTCCATTCTCCTCCATGAAATTAGAGAAGATCAAAGAATCATGAGGGAGGAGCAACAAAGACAAGGAGGAGACATTGAGGAGCCCAAGCACTCCATAGGATCTTCAAGAGGAAGAACAAGGCGCCATCACTAAGGTGGACCCGTTCTTTAATTTCCTTGTTCTTTATTTTCTGTTTTTTTTTTTTGAAAATTATGCTTATGTTTATTTATGTTTGTGTCTTGTGATCATTAGTGTCTTAGTGTCTATGCCTTAAAGTTATGAATGTCCTATGAATCCATAACCTTTCTTAAATAAAAATAAAAAAATTTGTTCTTAATTGAAAAAGAAAAAGAATTGCATGAATTTTGAATTTTATAACAGTTTAATTATTTTGATGTGGTGGCAATATTTTTGTTTTCTGAATGTATGCTTAAACAGTGCATATGTCTTTTGAATTTGTGGTTCATGAATGTTGGCTCTTGAAAGAATGATGAAAAAGGAGACATGTTACTGAGGATCTGAAAAATCATAAAAATGATTCTTGAAGCAAGAAAAAGCAGTGAATACAAAAAAAAGAAAGAAAGAAAAGAAAAAAAACGAAAAAGAAAAGAAAGAGAAAAAGAAAAAGAAAGAAAAAAAATAATAAAGTTATGATCCAAGGCAAAAAGAGTGTGCTTAAGAACCCTGGACACCTCTAATTGGGGACTCTAGCAAAGCTGAGTCACAATCTGAAAAGGTTCACCCAATTATGTGTCTGTGGCATGTATGTATCCGGTGGTAATACTGGAAGACAGAGTGCTTTGGGCCACGGCCAAGACTTATAAAGTAGCTATATTCAAGAATCATCATACTTAACTAGGAGAATAAATAACACTATCTGGATTCTGAGTTCATAAAGAAGCCAATCATTCTGAATTTCAAAGGATAAAGTGAGATGCCAAAACTGTTCAGAGGCAAAAAGCTAAAAGCCCTGCTCATCTAATTAATACTGATCTTCATAGATTGAGCAAAAATCTGATTCAGAGACTAAAAAGGACTGCAGATGCTGTTGGATTCTGACCTCCCTGCACTCGAAGTGGATTTTCTGGAGCTATAGAAGCCCAATTGGCGCGCTCTCAACGGCGTTGGAAAGTAGACATTCTGGGCTTTCCAGCAATATATGATAGTTCATACTTTGCCCAAGATTTGATGGCCCAAACCGGCGTTCAAAGTCACCATCAGAATTCCCAGCGTTAAACGCCAGAACTGGCACAAGAATGGGAGTTAAACGCCCAAACTGGCACAAAAGCTGGCGTTTAACTCCAAGAGAAGCCTCTACACGAAAATGCTTCAATGCTCAGCCCAAGCACACACCAAGTGGGCCTGGAAGTGGATTTTTATGTCATTTACTCATCTCTGTAAACCCTAGGCTACTAGTTCTCTATAAGTAGGACCTTTTACTATTGTATTTCTATCTTTGGATCATTTTAGATCTTTTGATCATCTTTGAACATCTAGTTCTTAGATCATTGGGAGGCTGGCCTCACGGCCATGCCTAGACCTTGTTCTTATGTATTTTCAACGGTGGAGTTTCTACACACCATAGATTAAGTTGTGGAGCTCTGCTGTACCTCGAGTATTAATGCAATTACTATTGTTCTTCTATTCAATTCAGCTTGTTCTTGTTCTAAGATATCACTTGTTCTTCAACTTGATGAATGTGATGATCCGTGACACTCATCATCATTCTCACCCATGAACGTGTGCCTGACAACCACCTCCGTTCTACATTAGATTGAGTGGATATCTCTTGGATTCTTTAACCGAAATCTTTGTGGTATAAGCTAGAATTGATGGCGGCATTCAAGAGAATT
>NC_029776.3:47583696-47637008 GCF_000817695.3 Arachis duranensis | reverse complement strand
TTCATCATTCATAACCATTTGAGTTTGCCTGACTAAGATTTACAAGGTGACCATAGCTTGCTTCATACCAACAATCTCTGTGGGATCGACCCTTACTCGCGTAAGGTTTATTACTTAGACGACCCAGTACACTTGCTGGTTTGTTGTGTGAAGTTGTGATAAATAGTTGAGATTACAATTGTGCGTACCATGTTGATGGCGCCATTGATGATCACAATTTCGTGCACCAAATGTCTTTCTTCAATTCCTTTTCATATGTTATGAATTTTACATTCACAATGAGCGAGTAGTTCTCTAACTTGATGGGGAGTTGATTGAAAGGAACCAATTGAGTTGAAAGGCTTAAAAGAAAGATCAAAGATTGTAATTGGGTTTATTGTTGGATTGCCCTCTAGTCACTAACACCAACCCCTTTTAATTAAGTGGGTTGCAACTTGTGAACGGACATAACATTCCAACCTGTTTGACTTTCCTTTACCTAGTAAGAGATAATTAAACAGGATAACCGTTTATTATCAATTAATCTAGAGAGTAATTCAACAACAGCGGGACTTCCAACTAATCAACTCCCAGTCAAGGCTTTTATTTACATTATTCAAATTCTCCAATTTTATTTCCTTTTTACTCAACTCAAACCTTTTTGAAAACATCTGATTAATAAAATTGCACACTTTTCTGCAACTCGTTGGGAGACGACCTGGGATTCATACTCCCAGTATTTTAGTTTTAAATTTCTGTGACACCTTTCTAAATTGATAAGTGGAATTCTGGTGAGTTACGAACTATACTTGCAACGCATATATTTTAATAATTTTTAATTCACCAATTTCCGCCCCATCAAGCCATTACTGGGACAATCAATTTTGAACAACAATTTAAGTATGAATCACAATTTCGTCCACCAGCTTCCATAGCACAATTGTCAGCACAACTGACAGGAACTATTTCCACTATTCTGGAGAGACAGCTACAGGCTGAAAGAAAGATAGATGCAAACCAAGAAGAGTTCAGATCCAACATAAAGAATCAAGGGACAGCAATTTCAAAATTGGAAGCACAAGTGTGCAACTTATCTAAACAAATACCAATGCCTACACATATATTTCCCAGCGATACCATGGCCAACCCAAGAAGGGAATGTAAGGCCATCACACTAAGAAGTGGAAGAGTTGTAGAAGAAGCATCCCCAAGCCAAAGCAACCAAGAAGAAGAAGCTACCAAGAAACCTAAAACCAAGAAAGAAGAAGATACCCCTGCATCTACCTCACCAAAGCAAATCCTAAAGCCTTATGTACCAAAAGTACCTTATCCACAAAGGTTGAGGAAGGATGAGAAGGATGGCCAGTTTTTTAGATTCTTGGAGATTTTTAAAAAGCTTCAAATTAACATACCCTTGGCTGAGGCATTAGAGAAAATGCCACTCTATGCCAAGTTCTTAAAAGAGCTCATGACAAGGAAAAGAAACTGGGGTAAAAAGGAAACTGTGGTGCTCACTAAAGAATGTAGTGCTATCATATAAAAGAAGCTACCCCAAAAGATGAAAGATCCTGGGAGCTTTCAAATTCCTTGCATCAAAGGGGATATCAACATTAAGAATGCACTATATGATTTGGGAGCCAGCATCAACCTCATGTCTTTGGCCATGATGAAAAAAATGAGAATTGAAGAGGCCAAACCAACAAAAATGGCCTTGCAATTAGCTGATAGAACATTCAAATTTCCTCATGGGGTGGTGGAAGACTTGTTGGTAAATGTAGGGGAGTTTATCTTTCCAGCTGATTTTGTTGTGCTTGATATGGAAGAGGAGGCTAACACATCAATTATCTTAGGAAGACCATTTTTAGCCACTGCTGGAGCTATAATTAATGTGCAAAAGGGAGAGTTGGTCTTAAGATTACATGAAGAAAAGATGGTGTTCAATATTTTCAAAGCAATGAACTACCCCAAGGAGTCTATTGGAGAGTGCATGATGGTAGATATAATAGAGACACTAGTCCAAGGAATTTTGGAGGAAGACAAATTTGAAGAAGCAACAGAGGAAACCAACAAGCCTTAGGTGGTGAACCACCATGAGAATTCCTAGAAGACTCAATCATGTTGAATAAAGCAAGCAAGAAAGAAGTGGAAGCACCAAAAGTAGAGTTGAAGACCCTGCCTCCAAGCTTAAAGTATGCTTACTTGGGTGATAATAAGACATACACAGTCATCATTAGTTCAAGCTTGAGTGAGGAGCAAGAAGATGAGCTTATCAAGGTGCTGAGACAACACAAGGATGCCATAGGATGGACACTTGCAGATTTAAAAGGGATTAGCCCTTCTATGTGCATGCATAAAATTCTCCTTGAGAAAGACGCCAAGCCCTCAAGACAGTCACAAATAAGATTAAATCCAACAATGAAGGAAGTGGTACAAAAAGAGGTGCTGAAATTATGGCAAGCAGGGGTAATTTACCCAATTTCAGATGGCCCTTGGGTGAGCCCAGTGCATGTAGTCCCCAAGAAAGGAGGAGTCATTGTTGCGCCCAATGAAAGAAATGAATTGATACCAACAAGAACAGTGACTTGATGGCGTATGTGCATAGATTATAGGAAACTTAACGAAGCAACCAGGAAGGATCACTTCCCCCTACCTTTCATGGACCAGTGCTAGAAAGACTTGCGAGACATGAATATTATTTCTTCTTGGATGGTTATTCTGGCTACAACCAAATAGTTGTAGACCCAAAAGATCAAGAGAAGACCTCATTTACCTGTCCTTATGGTGTTTTTGCTTATAGGAGAATGCCCTTTGGATTGTGCAATGCACCTATAACATTCCAAAGGTGCATGCTATCCATATTTTCTGACATGATTGAGAAATTTATTGAAGTGTTTATGGATGACTTCTCTATATTTGGTGACTCATATTTTAAGTGCTTGCACCACTTAGCCTTGGTGCTAAGGAGATGCCAAGAAACCAACCTTGTTTTGAACTGGGAGAAGTGTCACTTTATGGTCACAGAGGGGGTGGTTCTTGGTCACAAGATCTCTAAAAAAGGCATAGAAGTGGACAAAGCTAAGGTGGAAGTGATTGAAAAATTGCCCCCACCTTGCAATGTCAAAGCAATTAGAAGTTTCTTAGGACACGTTGGGTTCTATAGAAGGTTCATTAGAGACTTTTCAAAAATTGCTAAACCTTTAAGTAACTTACTTGTCTCTAATGTTCCTTTTATCTTTGATAAAGAATGCATGCAAGCCTTTGATGAGCTTAAAAGCAAACTTTCCTCTGCACCTATTCTAGCACCACCTAGTTGGGACTTACCTTTTGAATTGATGTGTGATGCATCAGACTTTACTATTGGTGCTATTTTAGGACAAAGGAAAGATAAGTTAGTGCATGTCATTTATTATGCTAGCAAAGTTCTTAATGAAGCTCAAAAGAACTATACCACAACAGAGAAGGAACTTCTTGCTATAGTCTTTACATTTGATAAGTTTAGATCATATCTTATTAGTTGTAAAGTCATTGTGTTTACCGACCATGCAGCTCTTAAATATTTGATGACCAAACAAGAATCCAAGCCTAGATTGATAAGATGGATCTTGTTGCTCCAAGAATTTAACATTGAAATAAAGGATAGAAGCGGGTCAGAGAACAAAGTGGCTGACCACTTGTCAAGGATCCCACATGAGGAGAATGAAGCACATAGCCCTGCAGTGAATAAGAGCTTTCCAGATGAACATTTGATGATGATCTAAGAAGCCCTCTGGTTTACAGATATAGCCAATTTCAAGGCTATTGGAGAGCTACCTTCCAATATCAACAAACACTTGAAAAGGAAGCTCATCAATGATGCCAAGCACTACATATGGGATGAGCCATACCTTTTCAAGAAGTGTGCTGATGCAATCCTAAGAAGATGCATATCCCATGAGGAAGGACAGTAGGTTCTCTGGCAGTGCCATGGATCCCCATATGGAGGCCATTTCAGTGGGGAAAGAACTGCAGCCAAGGTGCAGCAATGTGGATTCTTTTGGCCCACTATCTTTAAAGATGCAAAAGAATTAGTGAAGGATTGTAATGAATTCCAAAAAGCTGGAAATTTGCCTAAGAAAAATGAGATGCCACAGTAATTCATCCTAGAACTTGAGCTTTTTGATGTATGGGGAATTGACTTCATGGGCCCCCTTCCTACCTCATACTCAAACAAGTACATTCTAGTGGCAGTGTACTATGTATCTAAGTGGGTGGAGGCCATTGCAACCCCAACAAATGATAATAAGGTAGTCATGAACTTCCTTAGAAGGAACACTTTCAGCCGGTTTGGAGTCTCCAGAGCCCTTATCAGTGATGGAGGAAGCCATTTCTGCAACAGATCATTAGAAGCCCTCCTTCTGAGATATGGAGTAAAACATAAGATTGCCACACCTTATCACCCTCAAACAAATGGGCAGACACGCTCTTTGGGCATATAGGACAGCCTTCAAAACACCAATTGGGATATCCCCATATCAGCTGGTGTATGGGAAGGCATGTCACCTGCCATTAGAGCTGGAGCACAAAGCCTTCTGGGCCCTCAAGCTATTAAATTTTGATAGTAATGCTGCTGGGGAGAAAAGGATCTTGCAACTGCAAGAATTAGAAGAATTTAGAGTTCAAGCATATGAAAATGCCAAAATTTACAAGGAGAAGGCTAAGAAATGGCATGACCAAAAGATAGCAAGGAGAGAGTTTATAGAAGGTCAAAAGGTGCTACTATACAACTCAAGGCTCAAGTTCTTCCCAGGGAAGCTTAAGTCAAGATGATCTGGACCCTTCACCATAGTCAAAGCATCCCCTTATGGTCATGAGCTTATGGATGAGAAGACGCAGAGAACTTTCACTGTCAATGGCCACAGACTTAAGCACTATTTGGGAGACTCATTAGAGGAGCAGAGGGTGAACTACAATCTCAGCTGAAGAAGGAAGAATCGTCAAGCTAGTGACATTAAAGAAGCGCTAGTTGGGAGACACCCCAACATTCATATTCTTTCAATTTCAAGCTTTCTAGATAGTTTAAGTTTAAGTCACTTTGGTTGATTATTTTTCAATTTCAGTTGTTAAATTGTTTGCTGATAGTTCCTTTAATTTGAACTCCAAAAGTTTTCTAGTTGCTAGAAGTACAATTTTGCATGTTACATTATGTGATGATGTTAATAGAGTTGAGAAGCTGGCTGAGGAATTAAGTTTGGTGTGGCCACCAAACACTTAAATTTTGGACTTACAATAATTGGATTAAAATTTAAGAATAAGCCAAAAATTTAAGTTTGGTATGGCCACCATCATGAGCCAGAAGCAAATAACTTAAGTTCGGTGTCCCAGAGACACACAAAATGAATGCCATCTAGGAGGATAAGCTTTTGGAAGCTAAAGTACACCTCAGCACAAGAAGGAGCCTCGAGGATGTGTCATCTAGGAAGAGGATAAAGGAGCAGGAACATATGCATTAAAGCTGCACTATAATGAGCAAAGGTTATTGAGTTTCATGTTAAAAACTTACTCTCTTAATTTACTGCCTAGTGCTCCTTTTGTTTTGATATGCCTGCTGACAATTTTAGAATCATTCTATGAGTCCTTTGATTTCCAAGTTTTATTGTGAGAAAGAAAATGTCTCTGCTAAGTTTTCACTGCATTGATTGAATAGTTTGTTCCCATAAAGATTCAATGATGAGTTGTTGCAAAATAAGGACAAGGAAACTAGACCAAAGTGAGCTGGATTCAAAATAAGAAGATGAGAAATAAGTATAAAACCATGAATTGGAGTTTGGAAGTGAGTAATCCATAATGGAACAAGTAGACTCAGGGGACATTACAAATAGATGCTAAGGATGACCCTCGAAAATCAATAGAACCTAGAAGTAGTAAGCAAGACCCAAGGCTCTGAGCATCAACTACTGAGATAAAAGAAAGAAACAAATAGCTTAAAGAGCCAAGAACTTAGTAGATGCTTGTGGTGAAGATATGTCAAGAAGAGAGACTTGAGCAAGTAGATTCTTAGGGGTGTTTCAACTCCTAGTACCCTAAAACCAACTGGTTTGGGAGTGCTAATTGAAAGCTTAACCTAAAGGGTCGTCTTGAGACAAAACACTTAGAGTCGTGGTCTGGAAATAAAAGAAGAATGAAGGAAAGAAAACATTCAAAAGAAAAATAACAAAATCTTACTATTTCAAGGTGACAATCAATAGAAGGGGCTCTAAGAGCAGACACTTGAAATAATCCTCAAAGGTTGAAAGTTCATTATGAGATGGAAGATATCACAAAGTTCATACATGATTTGATGCTTAGCCTTTATCTTTAATTATGAACACAGTTTCTTAAGGGTCAAGTTTCAATGATTTAGAACAATTCATATTAATTTGCTTGGGGACAAGCAAAATTTAAGTTTGGTGTTGTGATGACTTACGTCATTTACCTCTTTCTCTTATTTAAAAGGACCATAGAATTGGTGAAATCTCATTTAAAGATGCAATTATATGAGCTATATGATTAATTTATGAACATTGCTTTGAAATGAGTTTTGGCTGAATTTCAAGTGAAAAAGAACAAAAAAGGAGAGGTGCAGGAGAACGCTACGTTCACAAGTGACGCGCACGCGTACAAGGCGCTTACGCGCAGGATGACATTCTTGGAGATCCACACGTACGCATGCATGGCGTGTACGCGTGGAAGGAGGATCAGCATTCACCAGCAATGAACGCTACGTTCACTTTGAATGAACGCCTGCGATATTTTCAGAATTAGAGTTTGAATTTGGTCGCCGACGCGTACGCGTGCATGACGCGCACGCGTTGATGTGATGATAGTGGTGATTGGCGCAAACGTGTACATGAATTTGTAAAGCAGAAATGACATTTTACTATCCACGCGCACGCGCAAAGGACGCGCACGCGTGAGGAGCGTTCATGGCGCGAACGGAGCGTTCAGTTAATGAACGCTGCCAAGGGACGCGTACGGATGGGAGACGCATACGCGTCGATGGACCAAAATGCAAGGGACGCGCAGGCGTATAGCAGGTGTACGCGTGGGTATCCGAACGCTCCGTTCTCAAAACAAACGCTACGTTCACCTGGAAGCACACTGTTCAGCCAAAATGGGTCGTACTGATTACAAATGAGAAATGCCCACATTTAGATCATGCAAGTACACCTGAAGACTCACAGAACACTTGTATAAATAGGTGGTGACTCGAATTGAGAAAGGAACTTTTGAAGACTTTGGAACTTTTACACACTTTTAGCTTCTGGAGACTTTAGAGTTTTTATTTTGTACTTAGCTTTATTTTCCAGTTTTGAACTTCCATTCTGTACTGAGCTATGAGTAGCTAACTTCCCTCTCATTTGGGGAGGGAGCTTTATTGTACTTGATAGATTAATTGATAGTGAATTTCTTCTTCTCTTCATCTTCTCTTTGATTTGCTAGAAGGAATTTCGTTTTTCATTCTTAGTGTTTAGTCATCTTGGAAAAGAGGCTGAATTCAAATTGGGTTTTATGTGAACCTTGGAAGAGGGATCATAAAACCATGCTTGAAATTCCCTCTCACATTGAGTACATCTGGGTTTTTGGGATTGGGTACAGTGACATGAAATCTGCCCAATTAAATGGATCTATGATGATGTGTGGTAAAATCAGGGACCAAGCCTATCTCTCTTCATGAGCAATTAGACCAAGGAATTGGTTGATTATCAAGATTTGAGAGATTGAATCACCAAGGAATTGGGATTCAATCAATCATGATTGCCAAGAGGTCAATGAGTTGCATCATTGAAGATGAGATGATCTGATTTTAATCCAGAGAGAACAATATCTCCCAACTCCAATGAACTTTCCCTATTCTTATCTTATCCATTCTTTACTGCTTAGTTTAATTTCTGTTATCATCCCACACCCCATTTACAATTCAGTCATTTATGTTTCTGTGTTTTAGTTTCTTGCTCTTTACGTTTCTGCACTTTATAGCTTTCTTTTAATTTTAATTTTAAGTCATTTATCATTCTGCTGTTTAGAATTCTTTACTCACAATCACTCTTGATTAGCTTGACTAATTGATCCATTAATTAAAGTTGCTCAAATCTATCAATCTCTGTGGATTTGGCCCCACTCCTAGTGGGTTATTACTTGACGATATTTTGGTGCGCTTGCCAAAGAACGAATTCATTTATTAGTGAGTGAATTTCGGTCATCATAAATCAAATGTGGTGCGGCACTATGACCTCTAAAATTAAAATTGTGTATATAATATAATTGAAAGAAATTGTAATTGGGAGCCTTGGAAGAAAGGATGAACAAAATAAGACCAAAAACGCGTTATACACGAAAAGCGATTAGGTAGAAGGCTTATACAGAAAATTAAGGAGACAAGTATATAAACAGAGTTTCAAAAGATAGATACATAATCAAGCTCTAAACTCAACCTGTGAAGCAAGGGTTGGCTAGAATATATATAATCCCAAAAGTGTTTACCAAAATATAGAATTTAAATAATATTTCTCCAAGTCAACCTATAAGAAAGACAAAATACAAATATAACAAGTGGAGAGTCTAAAAACCTGTACATATACAAAACATAAAGTATAAAATCGCAGAGGTAGATCTTCACGTTTCAAGAGTCTCCAACAAGCTCAATGTAGTGTATCACGTCCTGCATCTGAAAACAACAATATATGTATGAAATAAGAACCGACGATTCTTAACATGGTAGAAGTACCCACATAATTAATATAAAAGTAAATACTTTACTCTTTTCTTTTAAATAAAAAAGTAAATACTTAAAGACATTTGTTATATCAAAAATAATATTTTTGATAAGTTGTTATTAATATCAATAGACGTCGAAGGATAAATATATTCGGTCGAAGTAACATCTTCAACAAGTTAGTTTTCGACTTTCATCAATCAAGTTTCAAATACAAAAAAATACTGTCTTGTATTTTACATGATCAACATACCAATTGAAAGAAACCAATTCAATTTAGAAGAATTATTCTTTACATACAAGCGTTTTTTCCATACAAGTCTTTACAAGTCATTTATATTCACGCGCTTCGTGACGTTATTGCATATTCTTCTTCTTCTTCTTCTTCTTCTTCTTCTTCTTCTTCTTCTTCTTCTTCTTCTTCGTTATCGTCGTCATCAACACCACCTCTTCCTTCTCCTCCTCTTCCTCCTTCTTTTTTCATTGGAATTTCTTTTCCTCCTTGTATTGTTTTAAATCCAATCAAGTAGATGAGGTGTGGTTCAATTCAGAAGAAAAAAATGTAGCATTAAAGGAAATATTTTTCTGTATTTGTAGCAAATTCGGATGTAACACAGAAATATTTGGGTGTATTTTAAGAATTTTGGGTGTATTTTTATTCTGATAAGTTATTCATAATTTAAAACTCTTCTTCTTCCTTCTCCTCATCTTTTACTGCTTCTTTTTATTATCATCATCACCATCTCCTTCTTCTTCTTCTTTTCTTATTCATCTTTTTCTTTTTCTTTTACCTTCTCAAGTTTCTTCTTGTTTTACTCTCTTAACAAGAATAAAAACAAAAAATCAAACAAAGAAGAAGAAAAAACACATAATGTTGCAAAATTACTTGGAAGAGGATGAACTTACATTCATTTAACCAAAAGAAAGAAAGAAATAAAAAAAGAAGAAGAAGGAGAAGAAATGCAATATTAGAGGAAACATTTTTCTGTATTTGCAGCAAATTTGGGTGAAACACGAAGATATTTGGGTGTAACACGAAGATATTTGGGTGTATTTTTATTTTGATAAGTTCTGCATAATTCAAAACTATTCCTCTTCCTCCTCCTCATCTTCTACTGCTTCTTCTTTTTTTATCATCATCGCCATCTTCTTTTTCTTTTTTTCTTATTCATCTTTTTCTTTTTATTTTACCTTTTCAAGTTTTTTCTTGTTTTACTCTCTTAATAAGAATAAAAACAAAAAAATCAGACAAAGAAGAAGAAGAAACACATAATGCTGCAAAATTACTTGGAAGAGGATGAACTTACATTCATTAACTAAAAGAAAAAAAAATAAGAAAAAAAGGAAGAAAAATATAGCATTAGAGGAAACATTATTTTTCTGTATTTGCAGCAAATTTAGGTGTAACACAAAGATATTTGGGTGTATTTTTATTCTAATAAGTTCTGCATAATTCAAAACTCTTCCTCTTCTTCCTCCTCATCTTCTACTGCTTCTTTTTTTTATCATCATCACTATCTTCTTTTTCTTTTTTTTCTTATTCATCTTTTTCTCTTTCTTTTACTTTCTCAAATTTCTTCTTGTTTTACTCTATTAACAATAATAAAAACAAAAAAATCAAACAAAAAAGAAAAAGAAATATATAATGCTACACAAAGAAAGAAATAAGAAGAAAAAAGAAGAAAAAAATGCAGCATTAGAGGAAATATTTTTCTGTATTTGCAGCAAATTTGGGTGTAACACAAAAATATTTGGATGTAATATAAAGATATTTGGGTGTATTTTTATTCTGATAGATTTCACATAATTTAAAAATCTTCCTTTTTCTCCTTCTCATCTTCTACTGCTTTTTCTTCCTCATCTTGTTATTTCGTTTTCTTAGAATTCTTCTTGGGAGAAAAAAATCAAACAAAGAAGAAAAAAAGTACATAATATTGCAAAATCAATAGAAAGATGAGGAGGAGAAAAATGCAACAACAATAACAACAATAAAAAGAACCATGATGAGGATGAAAACGCAAAGAAGGAATGCGAAAAAAATGAGGAGGAACGCAAAGAAGAAGGAGAAGAAGAAGAAGGAGAAGGAGCAGGAGGAAGAACGTGGAATACAAACGTTGAAGAAAAACCGTTTCTTATTTTATGCTATTCAAACTTGAGGAAGCGCATGTTTACTGTAACATGATAGGGATGCTAGCCGAAACCCCCTACACTCACTCGTCAAAACGCGTCATGCTAGGGAGAGGTATCCACACCCTTATAAGGCATGCTTCGTATTCCTCCCCAACCGATGTAGGCCTTACAATCCACCCCCCTAAGGGAGTCCAGCGTCCTCGCTGGCACATCGATCCGGGTTCTGGCTAGCACGATATTGTCTGTTTTGGCACACAAGGCCTCACGGTTTTGTCTTTGACGATAGGGATGCTAGCCGAAGCCCCCTACACTCACTCGTCAAAATGCGTCATGCTAGGGAGAGGTATCCACATCCTTATAAGGCATGCTTCATTCACCTCCCCAACCGATGTGGGCCTTACATTTACACGCTTTTTAAATTGAGAGTTGTTTTTGTTGGATTTGAGCTGACTTGTATAGACTTATATGCCAAAAAGACTTGTATGTGTAACAAGTCTCAATTTAGAAATGGTTACTTAAGGTTTGTTTGGGTGAATTTATAAAAAAAAAAATCTTTTTTTGAGTTATTTTTTAGGTAATCTTATAAAAAAATAAAAGTAATTTTATGTTTAAATGTCTTTCACAAAAAAGATCTTTTTATTTATCAATTATGTTTAGGTATAATAATATAAAAGTATTTATTTATTTATTTATTATATAATTTGTTTATTAAAATAATTCTTTTTATATTATCAACTTAATATACAACACCTAAACAAAACTTACTCATACTAGTTATTGAAGTTACAACTTGCTCGCATATTCTGATGTTACTTTCCGTACTTATTTCATGCATGATTTACAACTGTCCAAAGCCTCAACAGGTAATTAAGTAATTATATTTAGTTATTAGAAAAAATAACCTATATTAAGACTTAATTGATATTTTTATTGGTTAAAATTATTTATATAACTCTTGGGATCAGAAAAAGGAGTTGGAATCATTTGGATGAAGTACTCAAACATGCTAATATTACACAAATACATTCGTATACATTGAGAAAAAAATCAAATATTCCTTCCATTTTTTTCTATTTTTATTTCCGTCTTTTCTTTCTTCTACTTATATTATAAATTTAACTTCAAAAATCTGAAGTTAATATATATCTATCTATATTTTAATACTGTTTATTCTTTTTTTTCTTTTATAATTTTTTTATTAATATGGACTTTAGCTTGGCAAAACATTTATAAAGTCAATTACTATCATCAACAAATTGCAAAAAAATCAATAAAACATGTTAACAAGGTGTTGATACTAAGAAAAAAAGGATAAAAATAAATTAGAAACTCTTAAATAGAACTCAAATCCATAACAAATTAGTCATTATCCGTTAAACTAAAAAAATATTGTGGATAGTAAAAAAAATTTACAAACAATAAAATTAGTAAAATAAAAAATATCAGGGACAGATATGCACGCACAAACGAAGTTATTTTATTGTGTTCACTTTTACTCATTCATGAGTCTTACCATCTTGATTTTATTGTTACCGTTATCAGTTGCTTATCTATTTGCCCGTTGTAAGAAAATTATCTCGTAACACATGAATTGTTTTGATAAAAGTACTTTATTATTAAAATAAAAAGGGGGTAAAAGAAGCTAATCCAAACAAATACGTACTCCCTTCTCATTATTCTCAATTACTCTGATGATAATTACCATCAGCACATATCTTTCGTGTTGTTCCGAATGCAAATAAAGATACTTTACATAAGAATAAAGCATAAAAAGAATGCGCTCCAGAATGCCATGTCTCCAACAAGCCATCAACATAATTGCTCAAGCGATATGTAAAGTGATAAATGAGAAGGACAGTACCTACTCAAACATTTGTGGTCTCTTTTTATGCAGTAAGCAATGCACAGAAACCAGTCTTCTCAATTGGCCATATCAAATGTAATCTTTGTTTAGAGTAATTGGCCCTCCAAAGGTGGAGAAATCAAAATTTTACGTAAAAACAACAATTTCGCTAGAGACAATGAGAAATTTGAATAAGGTAAATAATAGACTGTAAATTAGGTCGATACAAGTAAAAAATAAAAAATATTCTTTAAATTACTTCAATAAAAAAACTCACTTGGTTATTCAAAAAATTAACCATTTCAAACACTAAACTTTAACGCCCTGAAAAAAGGAAGAAGAAGAAGAGGAGGAAGAGGAGAAAGAGAACCACGGTGACGGAAGAAAGATGGCGACGGGACAAAACGAGACAGCTACAGTAGCGTATGGGAAAACCATTAACGGGCATGTGAGGGTGATGCACATATGAAAATGTGGCCATATATGCCCTGGATGTCGACGGAACTGCCACGCACGGTCTGGATGTCGACGGAACTGCCACGCACGGTGAGACTGCGACGGTGAAGGCAGGGTTGCGGTGGGGTCTGCATGGCTGGAGGCAGGGGGCAGCAGGAAGAAATATGCACGGGCTGCTGTGGAGCGATCTGACGTTGTTACAGAGCGCAAGCGGGATGAAGAGATGCTTCAGCAGCATCGGCGGGAGGTTGGGTGGCGTCGGAAATAAAAAAGTAAATTAAATACCTAAAATATAAAATCGTAATAAAATTTAAATTATAAAATCGTTAAACTGAGTACAAATTTTATAAAATTTATTAATTCATTTATAATCATAATATCAAAAGATTTTAAGAGTTAAATCGATATTTTAACAAAAGAAAAGTATAGGTAAACAATGAAAATATTAAATAATGTTAACAATAGACATATCGAATGTTCATTTCATTAGGTGTGCGGATAGTTATTCTAATATTAAGATTTATTTGGGTAATTTAGAGGTATAGTGTATTTTTTATTTGATTGGTGGTGGTTGTTCATATTGTTCAAAAAAAGTATTGATTATCTAACATATTGTAAATTCTTCGCTCTCTTTTGTAGTGAACACACTACTAAGACTCAGCGAACCAAACCAACATAGCAGGCAGCCACTTGGAATTATTAAACTCCTTCTTTTGTCTTTTTTGTTTTTTCACGATGTCCCCTTATCCGTCAGATCAAAGATTAATTTGTCACGGATCTGAGCTTTATTTAAGGGTCTGTCATTCGCTAATGGATTATTAGTCTGTATGTATAAGGTGGAATTCAAACTTCCAACACTTGTTTAAACGAATGAATTTGCTGACAACTTGACCAATCTAAGTTAGTTTATTAAACTCCTTTATTTCCATATGAAGCTTGAACGGATCACCTTCAGGATCAAAGATCTCTCCAAACGGAGAAACAACCAAGATTATGCACATGCATTACTTCTCTTTCAAGGATTCTAATATAACCTAGTTTGTCTATTATCCTACACCCCCCTCCCCCCACACACATCAGACATCAATTTAAGTGTCTAATTTTAAATATGTACATAGTACACTATGAAAACAATTTAAAAATCATCAAGTTATACAAAACGAAATAAATAAATAAAGGATAATTTACAAAAGTCTCTTTAACATTAATAATGGGAAAACATCTAAAGAAGAATTTCTAATAAGTTTGAAACAATGAATTACTTTAAATAGGGATATAATTAATACAAAGAAAAATTAATAATGCATAAACTTTTTAAAGGGTTTTACTAGGTTCACTTTTTTAATCAACAATCAACCAAGTGAACGAATAACTATTAAGAGAACAAAAGAAAATTTTATGTAGAATAAAAATCTGATAAAAGGAACTGTTGGCAACCTTTTTTAAAATGGACAATTATACTTGTAAAAGTAAAATTATAAAATTGAACACTTAATGAATTATCTTTAGTATATAATTACCATATTTTCATGTCGTACCGTATATTGTATATTGTATATCTAATACATGTACTTTGCATGAGTTCAATATAGGATCAAACAAAGAACACAGGCGTGGCCATTGAAACTCCTTCTGGAGAAGCCTCAGCGTAGTAAAAACATGTAAAGAATGTTCTAAGTCATGACTTGATTATCCGTACCCAGGTGATGAAGGTGGTGAAAGAGGTAAAAGATGGGATTTCACATAAAACATTGTATCAAGTTTGAAGTTGATTGGTAGGAGAGAAAATTTGTGGTTGGAGGAGGTGAAGAGTGTGTGTAATGCCATAGAATGCATTGTTAGACACTTTTATGATAAAAGAGTTGGAAGGGTCGAGCTTATCCTTTTTCATCCCACAGAAAGGAAACTCAAGAAGCATGTCTCTCTACTCAAATTGGACATGCTCTTCACATAAGATCAACCTACATAGACTGTGTGACATGGATTTGGAATGCATTTGCTTAAAAGCACGGGACATTGAGACACAAAATTATGTTTAGCGGACGAGACATGAATATCGACATCGTGTCGTGAGACGCTAAATTAGTATATTCTTTGACCTTGATAGGAAAGACACAGAAACACTAATAAGAGACACGACTTATTTTTTCATATTTAGTTTCCAACTAGAAAATTCAAGCGCAAAGAAAACGAAAGAAAAGCATTAAACAATGCTCAGGGGCTTCTTGATTGACTTTTTGCATAGGTCTATAGATAGGAACTTGGAGTTGTTAGAAATGAACGTGGACTAATGCGTACCTTGTTTAGTGAGTGCACAAGCCATGAATAGAAGCAAAAGGTGTGGGTGGAGAAATTGAAATTTACAGTTTAAGATTCTGAGTTCCTTAGTGTACAGAACTGACGCTATCTCAGATAGGAAGAAAAGATGTGATTGCAAATTTGGAAGGACGTGAGAAGGGAATGCCTATGGTCTCAACCAGTGTTACTGAGGGTGAAACCAACTCTGACATTGAGCAACAAGCTCAAGTAAAGAGACAGAGGTAACAAAGGCGCCATCCTCGTATCAGCATATCACGAGTCTCAAACAGCAAATCGAATAGCAACTGATGGATGGACTACAAGTACAAGAGATGGGAGAACTCGATAAAAGATCGAAGGTTTGGGTAGTGAACTGAGAGCCATTGCTTGAAAAATTCAGTTTGTTATTGATGAATATACAAGAGAACTGCACAAACCGTGGAAACCCATGTTTTCATGTGCCAGAGTCGCTTTGTTATTGAATGGAAGTTGGATAGCATTGGGAGAAAGATTCAAGATTCCTCAAGAAGGATAAAGACATGGTTTAGTGAAGTTTCAGACCGGAGCTGACTCGTTCTCCGCTGTTCAAAGTTGCAGCAAATGAAACAACTATCTCTTAACGTTAAAGACCGAAAGATCATTGGATTTGATGAGGATGTAGAAGTTCAGATGGTTCATTTACATTCAGAGAAACAAATTGTTGCATCATTTCGATAGTGGAATTCGAGATACGGGCAAAACAACACTAGCTAAATTTGTGTTTGACAATGATGCCATTAAAGATGCTTTATAGCAAGAAGAAGAAGATAGGTGGACAACACAACATATTAACCAAGCACGCAAGACTTTGTTGGGGAACAAAAGGTGTCTGTTAGGGACTTGGGTATATTATGGGATGCTCAAAGTCTCACATGGGGTAATATAGGATGCTTGATATAGAACCACTCATCAGCTAGCTTTTAAGGTGTGGTTTCCTACTTTCTTAGATACTTAACAACGGTATCGGAGCCCGTTGTTAGTGCCATGGATGTCGCCTCAAACTTCCAAGTCTTGGAATGAAATGAAAACAATAAGTGTTGAAACCTATATTATGCTGTAAATGATGCAAAATAGCAGTGTCTCCTCCACCGCACTATTTTGAAACCAAAAGAACATGATACGAAACATACTTTACGGTATAACTTCAGAAATTTGTGCTTGGTATAGATGTTGAGGAAGAGGAAGATTTAGTCCTTGATCGAAGCAATGTAGCCGGGGCAGCTCGTGCCTTTCGGTGCTACTTGTATGCTATTCCATATATATGGGGGTTTATAAATGAAGCGTTAGACACAAATGCTGTCTTGAACTCAACACTTGAAAATCCAGCTTTGGATATGCTGTTTCCTGTATCTCTTGAAAGGTGGCACCCATCTGCAAGTATCTGCTGCAGAGGATCAGTAAGTCGTTGGAAAAATTTGAGAGTTGTGCCATCTGTAAATCAAAGTTAACTAAAGTTGTTACTAAGCTATTTCGGTTTCCAAATTGAATTTGGAAGTTGTGTACACACCTTTTGCAGCCACATGTTCGACAAACACATACTTTCCACCGGGTCGCAACACCCTCTTAACTTCTGCACAGAAAGCGAAATGGCGTTGGGGGATAACCCTTAAGTAACAAGTGTGTCAAGAATCAAGAACCAAAAATTATACAAAAGCTCAACTAGTTGAGTGAAGGACCCTCAATGATCTTTATATCTAATAATCCAGTTTTTGCGCTAAAGTTCCCTCAAGCATACAACTTGGGACAAGTTCAATTGAATCAGTGACCAATTTCAATTAGTACACAATATCAGTCAGCAGAATTGACCTTTTTCTTTCTATTATGGTCTAAAGGATGATGAATTTGTGTCTTCAAATACAAGGGAATGCAAACACTAACATCTCAATCACTTTTTACATTCAAAATTTGTGTCTTCAAATGCAAGGGAATGCAAACACTAACATCTCAATCACTTTTCATATTCAAAACCTTCTAAGAGTTTCCTCTACCTTTCTTGTTTCTTTTTCTTTTCTTAACACAAAAAAAAAAAAATATCATGCAAAGCAGATAATAAATACTTTCCAAATTTTAGGTCAAACATTCAAAGTTCAAACAATCAATTGTTTTAATGAGAAAATCCAAAATGCAGCTAACGAAGTATAATAATCACACAGGTAAACTAATAAGTACAGTGATGATTGAGTAAATACTCCAAACAATAAAATCAATATATTTATTTGAGAAAAACACAGAAAGCTCTACAAGTTCCATTACCTTTTAATGCCAAATCAACATCTTTAACAGAACACAATACAAGCGTTCCAACGACTGCATCCACTGAAGCATCACTTAGTGGTATAGCCTCCCCAACCTAAGTAGACTCAACATTAAAGATAAAGTTCAATTAACAAAAGCAGAACATAAACTAACATAACTAAACAGAACAAAGCATCAACATTAAGGGTGATGATTAGTTGATTCTTGTAGAAAAATGTGGAAAATTTTCTAAATGAATGGATGAAGTAAATTTACACCTTTGATCAAATGATGAGCATATAGCATTAACATTCAGCTTTGTAACTATATAGGCCATAATTGACACAAACCTAGAAAGCATTTCCATAAATATACTGTTTTGTGCTACTTTACCACAAACCAGTGCCGTTATCTTTTAGTGTATTCCACATTTAATATTCACTGTTATGAGAACATTCCTCTTAAAGCAGTGCCTATAAGCCGATGAGAGAATGGTACATACAGCTTGAAAAAACTCGAAGTTTGAGAGCAGTAAGCCAGCCAATCTAGCTGCAGACCGAGCATATTTCTCCATCTTCGGGTTAGGATCAATGCCAACAACATGAACATCGGAATCGTTAGCATAATAACTGAGGTTAGGACCTGTTCCAATCCCAACCTCCAAGATTTTAAGAGCCTTCTTCCCCTTCAAGTTACTTAAGACTTGTGACTTGTACTTTGCAACCTTACCACAAAAAAAAAAAAAAAGAGAGAAATTCCCAAAACTTCAATCCAATTCAACAACAACAGCTTCATAATTCAATTCAATAGTAATTATTAAATGCAACATGAAGAAATATAAACCTCAGCTTCATAAGACTTAGTAGCTGAATTCATAACCCAAGCATAGAACTCTTCATACCAATCTGGCTTTGGTGGATGAAACTGGTTAAGCACATCCTACAAAAAAGTAAGTTTTTTTGGCAATCAAAACAAAAACCTCATCTTTTGACTTCTCTGTTAATTGTTGGGTCAACTGCACAAGTTAAATTGTTAATGGTTACCGCGTAATCGTAATCAGAATCTGAATTATTGGTGGCTCTGGAGGGTTTAATAGGGAAGAGTGTAGTTGCCAATGTTGCAGCTTCAACGAAGTGCCTTCTTCCACAGAAGAGGCACCGCCTTTTTGTGGTGAGTTGGGATGGCGCGGGCGAGTTGACCCGGCTGGACTCATTATTGATGTTGGAGCAGAGATAAGTTTTTGGAGTGCAGGGTACCAAAGAAGAAGAAACCGAGAGAGTATGAAAATTCATTTCTTTTGGGAATATAGAGATTAGAGAAGGCACTGGCTCAACAGTCAACAGTGACTCAGTGAGACTGTTAATAAGACTAGTTGGACTAAACAGACAACAGTTTTTTGAAATTTGATATAGGAGAGGAGATACAGGATATTCTTGCTTAAAATTTGTTGTTATGGTTTTTCTTTAATCTTTCTAGAATCGTTTTGGTTAAAGTTGTTATGTTGGTTCTACCATGGGAAAAGCGTAATGTGGTCTTTTTAACCAAATATTTTTAAAAACAAACTGACCATGAATAATACTTTCATAAAATAAAATTATTTAACTACAAAAATTTCACTAAAAATAAAATTCTACATTTACAATAACTAATTATTATTATTATTATTATTATTATTATTATTATTATTATACGTTTTTAACTATTTCAAAAAATAATTTAATTTAAATGGATTACATTCATTTATTTTTGCAACAAAAAATTTGGTTTATCAAATAAAAAAGATTTTAATATTTTTTTGCTACATAACAAGTATATAAATTATTAATTTTCTTAAAAGTTATAAAACATAGCTTATGAAAAATATAATAAAAAATGTTCTCGTACAAAATTTTTTAGTAGCATAGTTATTTTTAAATAATATATTTCAGCATCTTGGATAAAAACATATATATTGATTATTTATTATTCTTGCATTAACTCATACACTACAAGAAAAAAGAGCTATTTTAACATCTTTTTTTTGACAATTATAATTAAATGTAAAAATTAATATATATATTTAACAAATATTACAAATGTCAAATTATCATATTTATTTTGATACATAATTATTTTTTTTCTTCTTTCTCCGTAATTTTTCTCTCTCGTTATCGTAATCATTAACACTACCTCTTCCTCCTTCTTTTTTATTGAAATTTTTTCTCCTCTATTTGTTTTTTCTTTCTCCTTCATCAAAATCACCAGAAAAAATGAAGAAACATTATTCAAGGTACTATTTTACTATTTTTCTAGATTTTTTTTAGATTGTCTCTGCCATATGCCTCATCCTTAACCATCAAAACATTAAAAGATTTCAAGAAGAAATATACTGTCTCCCTCCTATATTGGGTGTATTTCTTAAATCATTTGAGTGTATTTTTTAAATCCTTTGGGTGTATTTCTGTAATCCTTTGGGTGTATTTCTGTAATTGTTTGGGTGTATTTCTGTAATTCTTTGGATGTATTTCTGTAATCGTTTGGGTGTATTTTTGTAATCGTTTGGGTGTATTTCTCAAGTTTCATCATTTTTAAAAAGATTTGAAAGCTTGATTTCAAAAACCATCAAAATCGAAAAAAACAGAAGGAGATCGAATGCAAAGAGAGAACGCACGAAGGAGATCGAACAAATTTGACAAAAAACTCGAAAAAAGAAACGAAGATGAAACACGCGAAAATGGTTCAGTGACGCGCATGTTAGATTTGGTCCAACTTATAAGACTTGTAAGCCAAAATCACTTATATGTGTAGCACTCCTCAATCCTTTACAATGCTGATGCGGTACTGAGATTGGTTTGAGGGAACCTGTGACGGGTGGTAAACTCCAATTTTTGGGGAGGTGCTGTTGAATTTTTTTTCCAAGAATTTGAAGGAGTGTTGGTTATATTTTTGAAAATGATTTTTTATCTGAGTAACTTCAACAAAAGAGATGTGTCTCGAAAGCTTTTATAGATTAGTAAAGGAAAGCGGATTCTTAAGAGTTTGTCAGCTTGTTAGTCCAAACTCATTGAATTCTAAAAACGAAAAAAGCTTTGATTGATTATAGTGATGTGGGATGATGGCTATGATTAACGAAGATGGCAATATTATTGATGACATGATTTGAGATTTAATAGGGTGTGGGTTGATAAGACGGTAAAAGTAAGGAACGAGGCTGTTGGTCAGCGTTGAACGAACGACCGAGACCCTCAGGAATAGAGAAATCAGAGCGCGGCAACGGAAGCGCGCAGAGTAAAAGGACCTTGTAACTGTTATGCGTTTGATATAAAGGCATACTATGCTCGTGTACTCGTAGGGATGAATGGAATTTTCGAGGTCGAAAATTTCTGTTAGGGGGGTAGAATGTAATACCCAATCAAACCAAAATTAATTAAATGATAAATTAAAATAGGAGTGAATATGGTTAGAAATTTTGGCAATCAGAATTTGATAATTTAAATATGATAGTTGGATTCAGTGAATTTTTCTGAGTCGGAAAACATAGTTTTTTGCGTAAAAACGCACACTGAAATTTTGACCGGTAGTACCGGCTGAGATCTGTCTGGTACTGCAGTTGAAAAAATTAATTTTAAATGAATAAGCCTAAGAAATTAGGATTTATGATTAGGATAAGTAGAAATATTTAAAATGCGATTTAAAGCTCTAATCTTGAAGGTTTTGGTCCAAAATTGGGCCAACTGACAAAAATAAGTGAACCGGGACTATGTAGGCCCAAGACCCAACATATATAAGGCCTAATTAAGGCCATTCAGCAGCCATAACTCCCCCATTTACGAGAGAGGTCCGAAAATAGAGAAGAGAGATGAGAAGAGAGAAACCCTAACTCTCTTTGATCTTCAAATCACCATAACTTGAGCTACGGAACTCCGATTGACAAGCCGTTTGTGGCCACGCGTCACTCTTCTCGCCCTCTTCGATTCTATCTAAGTATTGTACTGATTATTTCGTTCTTCTCTGTCCAGTATTAATTTTTACCTCTCAAAACGTGATTGGTTTGGATTTTGAAGAAACCTTGTGATTTTGGTTGTTTAGGAGTACTCTAGTATGAGTCATGGGTGATATTCATCATAAACTTTAGTGGGTTCAGGTAAAAAACTCTCCAACCCTTGTGATTTATCATTCTCATGAACCCTAGGTTAATGTATGTATGTGAAATTGGTTATGTAAGTGTATTTGGTGATGTATGACTCTGTATTAAGTGACATATTCATGCTTACTTTGGAGGAGTCAATGTTAATTCTCACTTCTCTCTTTGCCTGTTAAGTAATTTTTTTCATTCTAAGTTCAATTAGTTTCTCTATTAAGTAAAGATTTTAGCTGAACTATGCAATTGGATATGTATATATGGATGAAATAGGAATGGTATGTATGTGTATTATTGTTTTAAATATTGGTGGTAGTAGTTGTAGTTGTATTGTACTTGTAGTTAAAGATGAAGAATAGCTGCTAATGTTGTTCATTAAATAAAATATGTTGTTATAGTATGCATTCACTTTCGAGTGTGATTGGTTTAGGTGGAAATAGGATTATAGGACAGTAATAGTTCATGGTTGATTACGAATGAAAATTACTTGATGCTTGCTTGATAGTTGATACAGCTAAAATTGATTCTGATTTTCACTTCGCATAGCATTTCTCTGTAACTCTCCTTGATTAGGAAATATACCTCTTGCACTAAAGCTGGATTGGTTTCGTATAGCTGCAGCAGATCCTTTATATACACTCCTTTTTATTAACAAACACACGTTACTCTTTCCAGTAATAACTAGATCATACATTAGTTACCAAATTTTAATGCTAACAATTTCTTATGTACATTTGGGATATTAATTACTTGTCTATTTATTTATGGTCATATATTTTGGTCCTTTAGAAAAAATAAAAAACAAAAGAAATTAAAGACAGTGACTATAATGTTGTTCAATTAAGCCTTAGAAATTAACCGACTATATCCCCCTAAAACCAGCAAAAACCAAGGACTAAATTCATGTTACATCCGACCACTCACCATTTGATCATTTTTTTTTCTGAATTAAGAGTTGTGGCTTAATTTCATTGAAATGTTTAGAAACTCACTAGTAATTTTTAATTTTGCCAAATTTTTTTCACCATTAAGCCGTTCACTTGTATAATAGAATAGCTTTTATTTTAATATTATTTAATCCTTCATTTAATTTATAGGAGAGATCTTGATCTATTAATTTTTCTCACTGTCAAATTAATCTCTCTTTCTTTCCCTGTTAACTAGTAATATTCTATTAGCATTTTCTTTTAAAAAAAATTAGATGACTAATATATTCTCTTTTTCTCTGTTAACTAACCCTTTACTTTCTCTTTATCTATTTTCTTTTTTATATTTTTGTTCATTATATGTGCTCCTTAATTTTTTGTTTTGTATATAGTGAGCAGTGGTTGCGTTATATGTTTGCTATGGACTATGTGCCATGCATTCTTTGGATTTTATTATAGCTATATTTGTGTTTTAACTTTTTTTTTTCTATTGAGGCTTGTGATTTCTGGTGCTTATTTTTAATATTTTTTTAGGTATGTTAAGCTTGTCATATATTCAATGGACAAGGATTGGATGCAAATTAAGAATAGAGCCCTTTTACAATATAGGAGAGGTGTCAACGAGTTCTTAGATTTTGCCTTTAGTCATACAAACGATGATAAGATATATTGTCCGTGTTTTAAATGCAATAATTGCCTTAGAAAATCTCGTGAGCAAGTAGAATTTGATCTTCTAAGTCATGGCATAGTGAGAAATTATACAATTTGGTACCACCATGGAGAATCGCTACAAGATGAGTCACCCCATTCAAGTTCATTTGATAGTCACGATGATTATATGGATAAAGATGACATGGAAAACATGTTAAGGGATCATTTTGGAGTTTGGGATATAGAAGAGGATATTGAAGAACCTAATGAAGAGCATATAAAAGAGGATATAGGAGAACCTTATGAAGAGCATGTAGAAGAACCTAATGAAGATGCAGCAAAGTTTTACAAACTTTTGGATGATTCTGAGAAAGAACTATATCCAGGATGTACGTACTTTTCAAAGCTCTCGTTTTTGATGAGATTATTCCATATTAAATGTCTTGGTGGATGGAGTAATAAATCATTTTCTATGTTACTTGAGTTATTGAATGATTCTTTTCCAAAAGGGGTACAACTACCGGCGTCTTACTATGAAGCTAGGAAGATTATTCGAGATCTTGGCTTGGATTATGAGAAAATAGATGCTTGTATTAATGATTGTATGCTATTCTGGAAAGATCATGATAAGAAAGAAACTTGTGATCATTGTGGTGCTTCAAGGTGGAAGTTTGAGGAGAAAGATGGAAAGAGAAAAAAAATTCCTATAAAAGTTCTCCGTTACTTTCGAATAACTCCAAGGCTTAAAAGATTATATATGTCAACAAAGACAGCATTTGATATGAGATGGCATGATGCAAAGCGAATTGATGATGGGTATTTACGTCATCCAGCTGACTCAGAAGCATGGAAATCATTTGATGAGTTACATAAGTCCTTTTCTGATGAACCTAGAAATGTAAGGCTTGGATTAGCAAGTGATGGGTTTAACCCCTTTGGAAATATGAGTACAAAATACAGTGTTTGGCCTGTGGTACTTATACCATATAACTTGCCACCTTGGAAATGCATGAAGGATCCTTATCTAATGTTATCATTGCTTATACCGGGTTCAAAATCTCCAGGAAAGGCAATAGATACATATCTAAGGCCTTTAATTGAAGAATTAAAAGAATTATGGAATGTAGGAGTTGATACCTTTGATGCATATGAAAAAAAAAATTTTAAAATGCGTGCAGCTATATTATGGACAGTAAATGACTTTCCAGCATATGGAGATTTATCTGGATGGAATACGAGAGGGGCACTTCGTTGTCCCACTTGTAATGTTGAGACTCAATCTAAGTTTCTTACTAATGGAAAGAAATTTTGCTTCCTAGGTCATCGGCGCTTCTTGCCTATTAGACATAGATGGCGACGTGAAAAAGAATTGTTTGATGGCACAAAAGAACTTAGGCGTCTTCCCAAGCAACTCTCTGGTGATGATATTCTTCAACAAGTTTTTAACTTAGAAGGCTTAGTAGTTAGTAATCATAAAGATATTAAAAAAAGGAAGAGAAGTGCAGCAGGAAAAGAAATGGGAAGTTCCAATCCATGGTTGAAAAAAAGCATCTTCTTTGAATTGCCATATTGGAGGACTTTATTGTTGCGTCATAATTTAGATGTCATGCACATAGAGAAGAATATATGTGACAATGTTCTTGGGACATTGATGGATATTCCAGGAAAAACAAAAGACAATTTAAATTCTCGTTTGGATATGGAAGAGTTAGGCATAAAGAAAGATTTACATCCTATTAGAGAGGGAGAAAAGGTGTTGTCAGTACCTGATGCTATTTATAAATTGAATAATAAAGAAAGGAGGAGTTTGTGTGAATTTTTGCAAAATGTCAAAGTACCAGATGGATATTCTTCAAATCTTAGGAGATGTATTAACCTAAAAGAGAAAAAGATTTATGGCTTAAAGACTCATGATTGTCATGTTCTTCTAGAGTGCTTCCTTCCGCTTGTTTTACGAGGTCTTTTCTCATCACATGATGTGCGTAGTGCATTAATAGGACTTTGCAGTTTTTTCAAGGAGTTGTGCTCAAAAGTTCTAACAGTGAAAAATCTTGAGAAGATTGAAGAACAAATCATTATCACACTTTGCAAGTTGGAAATGATATTTCCGCCTTCATTTTTTGATGTCATGATCCATTTACCTATCCATTTGGCAAGTGAGGCTAAGATTGCAGGACCGGTCCATTATCGATGGATGTACCCTATTGAGAGGTAAATATTATTTTATCATGTAATTTTTTAGATAAAATATTCAATAAATTTCTTTACTTATATATTGTCCCTTTTTGAACAAAGGTATTTACGTGGCTTAAAAGCTTATGTACGTAATCGAGCTCATCCAGAAGGTTCAATTGCTGAAGGATATCTTGCAAATGAATGCTTATTATTTTGCTCAAGATACTTTAATGGTATTGAAACAAAGTATAATCGAGTTGGAAGAAATTGGGATGGTGCAATAACTCATGGTTATAAAGTTGAAACAAAGGATAAAGTATTACCGATTTTCAAGCAAAATGGAAGACCCTCAAGAAATTGTAAAGTGACAAGAAGATTGAGTCTAGAAGAAATAAAGCAAGCTCATCTTTATATTTTGAAGAACTGTGATCAAGTTACTCCTTTCATATAGTAAGCATAGTTGTATTTAGATAATATTTAGCTTTTTTTTTAGAAGTATTGCTTGAAACTTATTGGCCTTTATAAATGCAGCAAACATAAAGAAATATTAGAAGAAGAGAACCCAAGAAATGTTCAAAAACGACATGATCAAGAATTTTCAGATTGGTTTGAAAGTCATGTAAGTCCTAAATATGGATGAAATATTACATACTACTTTTTAATCAGGTTACATACTATTTAAAGTCATGTAAGAATTTTTTTAACTATATCTTTTTCTTTTTCAAATCAGGTTACATGTTTGTACAAAGAAAAAGATAAACAAGTAACCCATCAACTTTTATGTTTAGCAAGAGGTCCAGCAAGAGAAGCCACATGCTATAAAGGATACAAAGCAAACGGTTTTATCTTCCACACAAAAGATTGTGAGAATCATAGAAAAACTCAAAGTAGTGGAGTTATGGTAAAGCTAAATTGTGGAAAGGAGTATTATGGAGTCATTGAGGATATTGTGGAGTTATCATATATGAATGATAACAAAGTTGTAATGTTCAAATGCTTATGGTGGGATGTGGACAATTATGGTAGAGGAGTGAAAGTAGATGAATATGGTGTCACCCTGGTAAATAAAGGTCGCACTTTGAAGACAAGAGAAGTATTTGTTATGGCATGTCAATCTGAGCAAGTATTCTATGTTGAAGATATTTGTAACTCCAATTGGCAATGTGTTGTAAAAGTCACACCACGTGACTATTTTAGTATGCCTTTAGAAGAGGAGGAGGAGGAGGAAGTGGCTGATGATATGTTTGATGAATAAATAGAGTAATAGAAAGATTTTTTTTTTCTTGAAACCTTTTCTAATAGAAATTAATTGCAATTATGTTTTTAGGATTTTAATGTCTTTATTTAATATTTTTTAATGAAATCCTTTTGATGTGCTGTTGTTGGTTTTAATAATGAATATGATTTGTTGATTTAGCCAAAGATCTCAAAGATTGCTAATAGTGTTGCTGCTAGAAGAAAGAAAGGGATTCAGAGTCTTGTATCTAAAAGAAATTTAGCTCCATCAAGTCACTTACAACAAGCTGATTTTCTTTCTAATAATGATGGAGAGCATGGAAAAAAAGCAAGTTCATCAAGTCACCCACAAGTTAGAAGGACATTTGACTCTCTTTCTAATGATGATGGAGTGCATGGAAAAAAAGTAAGTTCATCAAGCCACTCACAAGTTAGAAGGACATTTGACTCCCTTTCTAATAATGATGGAGTGCATGGAAAAAAAGCAAGTTCATCAAGCCACTCACAAGTTAGAAGGACATTTGACTCCCTTTCTAATAATGATGGAGTGCATGGAAAATTTTTTTTAGAAGTATTGCTTGAAACTTATTGGCCTTTATAAATGCAGCAAACATAAAGAAATATTAGAAGAAGAGAACCCAAGAAATGTTCAAAAACGACATGATCAAGAATTTTCAGATTGGTTTGAAAGTCATGTAAGTCCTAAATATGGATGAAATATTACATACTACTTTTTAATCAGGTTACATACTATTTAAAGTCATGTAAGAATTTTTTTAACTATATCTTTTTCTTTTTCAAATCAGGTTACATGTTTGTACAAAGAAAAAGATAAACAAGTAACCCATCAACTTTTATGTTTAGCAAGAGGTCCAGCAAGAGAAGCCACATGCTATAAAGGATACAAAGCAAACGGTTTTATCTTCCACACAAAAGATTGTGAGAATCATAGAAAAACTCAAAGTAGTGGAGTTATGGTAAAGCTAAATTGTGGAAAGGAGTATTATGGAGTCATTGAGGATATTGTGGAGTTATCATATATGAATGATAACAAAGTTGTAATGTTCAAATGCTTATGGTGGGATGTGGACAATTATGGTAGAGGAGTGAAAGTAGATGAATATGGTGTCACCCTGGTAAATAAAGGTCGCACTTTGAAGACAAGAGAAGTATTTGTTATGGCATGTCAATCTGAGCAAGTATTCTATGTTGAAGATATTTGTAACTCCAATTGGCAATGTGTTGTAAAAGTCACACCACGTGACTATTTTAGTATGCCTTTAGAAGAGGAGGAGGAGGAGGAAGTGGCTGATGATATGTTTGATGAATAAATAGAGTAATAGAAAGATTTTTTTTTTCTTGAAACCTTTTCTAATAGAAATTAATTGCAATTATGTTTTTAGGATTTTAATGTCTTTATTTAATATTTTTTAATGAAATCCTTTTGATGTGCTGTTGTTGGTTTTAATAATGAATATGATTTGTTGATTTAGCCAAAGATCTCAAAGATTGCTAATAGTGTTGCTGCTAGAAGAAAGAAAGGGATTCAGAGTCTTGTATCTAAAAGAAATTTAGCTCCATCAAGTCACTTACAACAAGCTGATTTTCTTTCTAATAATGATGGAGAGCATGGAAAAAAAGCAAGTTCATCAAGTCACCCACAAGTTAGAAGGACATTTGACTCTCTTTCTAATGATGATGGAGTGCATGGAAAAAAAGTAAGTTCATCAAGCCACTCACAAGTTAGAAGGACATTTGACTCCCTTTCTAATAATGATGGAGTGCATGGAAAAAAAGCAAGTTCATCAAGCCACTCACAAGTTAGAAGGACATTTGACTCCCTTTCTAATAATGATGGAGTGCATGGAAAAAAAGCAAGTTCATCAAGCCACTCACAAGTTAGAAGGACATTTGACTCCCTTTCTAATAATGATGGAGTGCATGGAAAAAAAGTAAGTTCATCAAGTCACTCACAACTTAGAAGGCAATTTGACTCCCTTTCTAATGATGATGAAGTGGATGAAGAAGAATTCGAATCCGGTATATTCTTTAGCATTCTTTAATTTCATTAATCTCTTTTGGATATTTATTATGAGGTGGATTTAGTTTTCTGACACAAAAATATTAATAGCATGACTAATTTTATTTGTATATCTTCCTTTTGACATTAATACTATACCATAAACTTTGAAGCTAGTGACTGCAATCCAAAAAATATTAGTGTTATACCATATAGATTTAAAGGGTGATGGGGTGTGAGAAAAAAAGAGAAGAGAAGAGAAGAGAAGGGCAGTGATTAAAAATTGAAGGAGGGGCCAGGGGCATGGGTCAGGGGTGGGTGCGTGCAGTGCAGTGCAAGGTGTGACAAAGACAAGCTCTTTCTTATTCTCCCCCCCCCCCACTAAATTAAAATTTACTGTTTTCTTTGTATTTTCTCCACTTGTTGTCTAAATAAATTCCTTGTATTGAACAATGCATAGAATAGAATTTAACATGTGCCAACTTGAACTTAATGTCTGATTTATCAAAGGCTAATATATGTCTGAAAAAATAACATCTTGCTCCTATTATTTCACTGATTTAAACAGATTTTGTTGCACCGAAAAAAAAAGTGAGAGGACCTACGCGCAATCTTGAGTTAGCAAAGTTACCAGCTGGAAAAAGACTTGACATAAACTGGAGAATGAATAGGCCAGTTGGTCCAAATGCAAAGCTGTTCAAATCAAGATGCACTGTTCTAGTTCGTGATGTGAAGAATGCACCACTAAAGGTTAAAGAATGGGCTGATATCAAAATAGAGAACAAAATAAAGATGTTTGACCTAGTTTTGGTAATATTCATGTTCTCCTTGTTATGTTTTCACTTGCTTTTTTTATTTTTATGTCTATAAAACTCACACTAATAGTATATGTTATGTTCTTTTAAGACATACTTTAAAGTTGAAGGTCGAAAGCATTTAGTATGGGCTCAAATGAATTCTTCTTATCGGAGTTATCGACATCTATTAAAGAAAAGGTATTTTGAACCTTATGATAACCCTGAAATTGCTCGAGCCAATATACCATTGGAAATGGAAAAAGAGGATTGGGATTACCTTGTGAATCTTTGGATTGATGAAGGCTGGCAGGTTTGTACTTCATATGACATAATAATTGTTAATTGACTTAGATTTAACTAGCCTCTTTTATCACATGTTATGACCTATTTTGTTAATTATTAGAAAATAAGTCAACAAAATAAGATGAGTCGAGCTGCAAATAGCATTATTCATACCACTGGTAATATTTATAAGATATGTTATTTGTACATACAGTTTGAGCAAACAGGACAAGAAATTGACCGTCTTCGCCTTTGGGAGCTTACGCATACCCGTGTTAATGGACAAGCTTGCAATGAAGAAACTCAAGAAAAACTTGTAAGATATGTTATCACATATTGTGAGTTTTGTTTATTACTTTGATAACTTCTCAAAATTATTTCTTCCTTCTTTGATAACTTGTGTAATTCTTTAAATAAGTTCTACAAAAGATAGAATCATTAAAAAATTAGTTGTGCTTTGTCGGAAGTATTAGTATATTAGAAGTTGTTTCTGCTTCAGATTTTATTGTGAAAGTCCTGAAATTTTGTGTTTGTTGAATTATGATTAGACAAGAAGAAAAATAGAGCAGAAAGCTTTGCATTGTAACTAAATGACCTCACTTTATATATCATTTAGTAAATCTGTTCTATCTGTAAGCATACATTCTACTTTTATTTATATTACATGCTGTGGTGCAAACTCAGCAAAACTGGCTGCTGACTCTAACATCCTAACACTCAATATAAGAAAAGAGTCCTAACTAACCTTATTATCTTTATAAATTTTTTTCTTATTCTGCAAGATACCCTTAACATGTTGATTGTGCAATGTAGCTACTTTATAAATTTAAGAGGATTGTGCAATGTTGATATTTATGAGATCCAACGTTTAGGAAAAAAGTGTTTAAATGGACTATGAAAGTCTTGAAAAATTCTGTTATGCAATGAAAAAATTGGATTAATTAGGCATTAATTTTTACAGTAAGCATTTATATTCATGTTTACATATATTTTTATTGATTTTATTAGGTTGATTTGATCCATTTTAGGATTTACTTAAGGAATTATCATCTCAAGTAAATGAGGGAATATTAGAGATGAATGAACATGAGGTGATGGTAGAAGTATTTGGACCTGAACGACATGGACGAGTTCGTGGTTATGGAGCTGGCGTGACACCTACACAGTTATGGGGTCCTAGATCATTCATATTTTCTGATCTCCAAATAAAGCTTCAATGTGCAGAAAAAAAATATGAAGACTCTAAAATAGAGGTGGAAGATTTGAAGAAAAAAGTAGATCATATGGCAGGAATACTTGAGCAACTATTGGATGGAAGGTTGCCTATAGTTCAAAGTGATAACAATCCTACTTGATTAATGCTCAAGACTTTGATGAGTTTATGTATAATTCATATAGCACTATACAAAAAAAGAACATTAATATGATATTATGATATTGAGTATTGATTTTGGTACTTGGTGTTAATTGTTCTTGATATACTTATCAAATGCTAAATAAAGAATGCTATTTGTACTAGTTTTGAATCATGATCAATGATCAAAATTGCAAAGCTTTTGTTTGATTTTATACAATGATTATGTATGATAAAGTAAAAGCATATTCATGTCACAGTGGTAGAATTTTATTTTGTCTATTATTATAGTCATTTTTATTTAAAAAATAAATAATAGGTGAAACCTTAACTTTTATAATAATGAATGTCAAAAAAAATATGATTGAGTTTTTTTTATGGTAAAAAATTGTCAAAAAATATCCATGATATAGTATATTTCACGGTTAATAATTGTAAAAAATTATTGTTGAGAATTTTTTATGGTCAATAAGTGTCAAAATAAATAGTATTTTTGACGGTTAATAAGTATCACAAAAAATACATTCTCAAATTTTTTAACATTATTTTTGACGGCCAATAATTATCAAAATAAGATTAAACTTTTTTCACAATTACTTATATGTTAAAAATACTATTTTTGACACAACTTTTATTAACATATTTTCATAGTTAAAATAGTGTCAAAAATTGTTTTTTTGACGAATTTTAATTCTTTTTTGACACATATAACCCTCAAAAATAATCTATATTGTTGTAGTGTCAATCTTACAAAAATATAAAAAGGAATTTTTTTAAACTTTAAATCCTAAATTCTAAATTCTAAAATTTAAACGCTAAATCCTAGAATCTAAAATCTAGACCCCTAAACTTTAAATTATAAACATAAACTATTATTTTTAATACTCTAAATTCTAAATCTTAAATCCTAAACTCCAAACTCTAAACCCTAAACAATCATTTCTAATTTTTTAACTCTTGCACCATAAATCCTAAACTCTAAATCCCAAACTCTAAAACTATAAGACATAAAATCTCAAACTCTAATCCCTAAACGTGATACTTAACCATAAATCCTAAACTATTAGCTATAAACCTTAAATCTTAAATATTAATTATAATATAAATGTATTTACTCTATGTTACAAAAATATAAAAGAAAAAAATTGTTCGAATTGATCAACATAAAATGTATATTCGTATAAATCTTTTTTAAATACATAAATCATAAACGTTTAAATTTTGAATTATAAATCCTAAAATCTTAAACTATCATTTCTAATACTCTAAATCCTAGACTCTAAATTTTAAATCATGAATTCAAAATTCTACACCATAAATTTTATATTCTTAATCCTAAATTATAACTCCTCAACCATAATCTCTAATCCCTTACCTCTAAATCTTTTAAAATGATAGATACATATTAAATCATGGATTTGTCTATGTCAAAAAAAGTAATATAATATAATAGGAGGTAAAAATAAATTACAACAAATAATTTTAAGGTGTACAAAAATGTGGGATCTATTTTTAACATGGTAATAGAGTAGATGGATTTAAATTTTAAAATCTTGAATTTAATAAATAAAATAAAATATGGAATTGTTTGTGATAAACATGAATTTAGTAAAATCAATTTATAAAAAATATTATACATATCAAATTTAAGTAAACAATAATTTTTTATGCCTTTATCTTTTTATAGATTTTATTTTTGATGTATTAATAGTATAAAATATTTTATACATTAGTCTAATTATATTCGTTGTTTGTTTCAAAAGATCATTCACGTAGTCAAAGTAAAATTAAGTTATTTTTGTTGATATGACGTTATATATCTAAATGTATGTATAAAACCGCTTTTGTACTGACAGTAAATAAAAATTAAATTATTTTTATGTTGACAAAATAAAGTAAATTAGTAATTATTTACTTTGCTTTATTTTATTAGGAAAAAAATATATAATTAATTTAAATCTTTTGACAAAATTATTAACAAAAGTAAATATCAAATTTAAAATCTTTATTTATAAACAGTGTAGTTTATATATATTGATAAGTCACAAGTAGATGAACACATAAATTTTAGTAACTACATATGTCATGAGTAATATAAACAATAAAAATATAGTTCATACAATTCTAATAATTAAGTAAATATAGTCTAGCATTTAAATGTTTAATATATTCAAAAATAAAAAATTAAACCTTTTTTTATTTTATAAAAAATATCACGTGAATAAATTATTTTTGTAATAAAGTTTAATTAAGTTTCTTTTTCTTCTTATGCTTTTTGTTTTTCACTTTTTTCTTCTTCAACTAATTTTTTTTATCAATTTTTAAGATTGCGTTTTTCTACAGGCACATCACACTGAGACAGGGACACAAAGACACAAAATTGTATTTGGCAGATAAGATATGGATAGAAACATTGTGTCTAGAGATACTAAATTAGTATATTTTGTGTCTATTCTAACAGGAAGACACAAAGACACTAACAAGAGAAACAACTTATTTTTTATTTTTTTATTATTTTTGTTAATTTTTTATAATTATATTTTTTATTATATTTTTCTTCCCAAATTTTTTACATAAAAAAATGAGAATAATTTAGACTTTTATAAATTGTCCTAGTTTATCATTAAATAAAATATAATAATATTAATTTTTTTGTCTCTATCTTTTGTGTCTTCTTCTCAATATCTTATCTTTTCCTATTTTTAAAATTAAACGTAGCTAACCTATTAAACCAATTTAATTAAACTTAATTACCGAAATGCCTTTGCTATATAATATCACCATTAGATTAATATAGTAATTAAAGACAAATGAACATATAGTAATTGAAAAAAAATGAACTTATATATTATTCACAATCTAATTTTAGTCATTTTAAAATTTTAAAAAAGTAATATATTAATCTTTTTAAAATTACATTCAAATTTGTCTATAATATAAATAAATATAATGAATCCTAAAATATTTGGGGAGTTTTTTTTATACTTTATTTTGTGAGTTTTAATTTATGAACTATTAACGTAATAATTTTTTTTACTAGTGTCCAATATTAGGGCAAAAAACAGAAATAAGCCAAGGGAGCAAAAAAATTACATGAATCAGCTATACTGAAAATGGCTTCACGAATCAGTCAAAGCACATTACTATGTAATTCGAACTAGTTTGGTTCGAACTACAAAAACATATAATTCGATCCTATTTGGTTTGAACTACAACTAGTATAATTCGAACTAGGTTGGTTTAAATTACACATGTGATCCACTCCCCTAGTAATTCGAACCGAGTTGGTTCGAATTACTCTCAAATTGCATCAAATAGTAATTCGAACCATGCTGCTTCGAATTACTAAGTTTTCGGCTATATAAGGAGTTTGAATCACCCTCATTCGAACAACTTCTCCATTTCCATACCCCAACCAAATCTCAGAGAAAACGACACAGATTCCATCCGACAAAGACTCGAACAGAAAACTCTGCCGCTGGGGGACGATCCGGCAAGGCTGTATCGGTTGGACGGAGTCGCTCATATAGCCGGGGAGATCAACGACGAGGTTAGTGGATAGAACACTTCTTTGCGATCAGTTTATCTGAGTTAGTGGTTTTGCATGTGGTTTTAGTGACGGTTTATGTTAGTGGTTTATCGTAGTGGTATTGCAAGTGGTTTATTTTAGAGGTTTTGTATGTGGTTTTAGTTAGTGGTTTATATTAGTGATTTTTTTATAGTTGTTTTATTGATGTTTATGTTGGCGGATTACTTTAGGTGGTATTGGAAGAGGTTTATCATGTGGTTTTATGTGCAGTTTATGATAGTGGATTTGCTTGTGGTTTTCGTAAGTGGATTAGCTTTCGGTTTATGTTAGCGGTTTAAGCATGTAGTTTTGTTGACGGTTCAGTTTAGTAGTTTTTATTAGTGGTTTACTATGTGCCTTTGTAAGTGGTTTGTTATATTGGTTTCATATGTATATTGTGTTATTGGTTTCGATAAGTGGTTTCTGTTATTACTTATTTTTGTTACCGGTTTTCTATGTCGATCTACTAATGCGGTCCATGTAATGCCCAGCCACAGAGATGCATCAGGAGCATGTGGCAACAGGGCATGCGACTCGATGAGCGGTATGTGCCATACTTGCAGATGGCGGGGTTATACCATCTAGCGAGGCTAAACGATAGATGGTTTCGAATAGATGAGCCCCTTGTCAGTGCCTTCGTGGAGCGGTGGCGTCCTGAGACGCACACTTTCCATATGCCCTTCGGAGAATGCATGATCACGCTTCAGGACGTGGCGTACCAGTTTGGGTTGGCAGTGGATGGGCGTTATGTCAGTGGATGGGCGTTATGTCAGTGGTTGCCTTACGGATTTCCATATATATATATATCGAGGGTGGACGTCCTGCTTGGGTGTGGTTTGAGGAGTTGCTTGGAGTGATTCCTCGTCCGAGCCAGGTTCAGAAGTTCGCAGTAAACTGCAGCTGGTTCCAGGAGACATTTGGAGAGTGCTCCGAGGGAGCCGATGAGGACACCATGCGGCGCTTTTCTTGTTGATGCAGTATTTTGTAACCCATACTACTAACCGGCAAGTGCACCGGGTCGTACCAAGTAATACCTTACGTGAGTAAGGGTCGATCCCACGAGGATTGATGGATCAAGCAACAATAGCGTTTGATAGGATTAGTTAGGCAAGCAAAAAATGGTTTTGAGATATTCAAAGAGCATTAAATAGTACTTTAAAAATTTCAGAAAGCAAGCAGCAATGAGTTGGGAATAAAATATTTGAGAAAGCAGTTAAGGTTTCAGAGTTATCTAATTTCCAAATTAACTTTTATTACTAATTAATTTAATCATGCAAGATTTAATTTCATGCCAAACTATATGTGACTAGACCCTAATTCCTTAGACCTTCCTAGTCTCCTCTAAAATTCATTAATTGCCAATTCCTTGGTCAATTAATTCCAATTAGAGGGTGATGATCAACTTCTAGTTTATATGCCAAAAGAATCCTAATTATCCACAAATAAGGAGATTATATGTCATGTGTCCCGTTAAATACAAACAATTAGAAATTCAGTATAATATATTTTCAAGCTGTTGTTCAAGTAAAGAGCTTTTCCAAGTTTTACAAGAACTCAATTAGAACATGGATCATACTTCCGTTCCATCCATATTCATAAAATAAAGAACGAAAACAATTATTGAAATATAAATCAAGACATGAATTAAATAAAAAAGATCAAACGAATCAATCCATGAAAATAGACAGAGCTCCTAACCTCAACAATGAAGGATTAGTTGCTCATGATTCAGAGAGGAAAAATAAGAGTTCTGGTAATAATCTCTCCGTCCCCATGTACAGAGTTCCTATTTATAAATAATCCTAATAAATTTTTAAAATCTAATTCTCTAAAATTAAAAATAATATCTTTTCCTAAAAATTAAGATTTGAATTTAAATTTGAATTAATTAACAAGTCTTCAGCTGATGGGTGGGGACCACTTGATTTGTCCATTCTGCAGCTTCTAATCTATGTTTTCTGGACTGGAAACTGGGTCAAAATGTGGCCCAAAATCCACGCCAGCAATTTCTGTAAATTCTACAGATCTCGCACGTCACGCGTACGCGTCAGTCACGCAGATGCGTCGCTGGTCTTCTTCGCAAGTCACGCGGATGCGTCGGTCACCCGAACGCGTCGTTGAGCAAATCTTCAATTCACGCGTACGCGTCGCCATGGATGCTTCCAGATCACATGCACGCACGCACGTTGCTCCTCGCAGCCATCTCCTTTGATTCTTGTGCTGCAGAAACTCTGTCAAATTCCGCCAAATGCTACCTGAAAATAGATAAAATTGCCTAAGACTCAAAATAGCATCCATAGTGGCTAAAATATAATTAATTCTTAATTAAACTCAACAAATTAAGTGCAAATTCCTCAGAAAAAGATAGACGGGATGCTCACGCATCACTCGTGCTTATATCATGATGTTGTTGGGCACTCAGCTGTTTGCCGACTAGTCCGGCAACCGCATTCACATCAGATGGCTTCCCTACGTAGCTAGTCTTGAGGAGATGGGTTCCTACAGTTGGGGGTCTGTAGCATTGGCATGGTTGTACTGGTGCATGTGCCGAGTGGCGAACCGACATGTGGTGAAGTTAGCGGGCCCACTTCAGCTACTTCAGTCTTGGATCTTCTGACGCTTTCCTAGGTTTAGGCCTGCTGGGTATGATACGTGTAGCTGGCCTTTGGCATCGAGGTAATCTACTGTTCTATTTCAAGGTAAATTAGCTAATGTTGATGTACGCTTGTGCTGTTTTACGAATCTGTCATACTTTTAATTAAAAATAATACCCATGTCCGATGCAGGTGGTCAGGTTACAACCCTTCCGTTAGCGAGAAGGGTCCTAGAGTGCAGATGTGGAGACTGTAGATAGACATGTTACAGCCCAGGGATGTGAGTATACTTTCGGTTACTTTTATTTAAATAACTAGACTTTAAGATTTTGTATAAGAAGTTTGCATGACAATGTTGTAACTTTTGTGCAATTCATCTGGATGCCGTATAGCTCCCCCGAGGTACTGCAGGTTGTGCATCTGGAGGCGTTGGAGCCTCGACACACGGCTCTGTCGCGATCTGTGACGTCACTGATATACTTTGTTGTTATAGAGTGGCATCAGATAGATAGGGTTCTACCACAGTTTGGCGGTGTCCAGCCCCGACCGCATCCCGCCCTGGACATCGACTTTCTGATGTCGAAGGACGAAAGAGGCGGTGATCATTGGTTCCCTTCCACTTTGCAGCATTGTAATCTTTATTGGGAGAGTCGTGCGGACAACGTCCTCCGGTTCGATGTTGTTGCGGACCCTGGACCGTCGCACACATACCTAGATTGGTAGAGTCAGCGTAGAAAGAGGTTCTTGTCACTAGAGATGTATTTGGGGGATCCGAGGGGCGTTCCTATTCCTGTGGAGGTGTCACAGAGTGGTCCTGGGCTAGTTCCTGACATGGATCGAGTTGACGACGTCCCTGACAGGCGTCGGATAGAGACGAGAGCTTGAGTCGGGACACGATGGAGCCAGCGTGAGTGGAGGTGACTAGACCAAGCTATGCAGGAGGCTGATGAAGCTGGTCGGGGTCGTGGTCGAGGACGAAGGCGTAGAGGCAGACGGAAGGCGCCCGTTGCGGGGCACGGCGATGATGATCTTGGTGACGTGGCCGGTGTGGGAGGAGCTGCAGTCGGGGATCCCTCTGCCCATGGTGAGGCTGGACTTGGGGAGGGGCCACTCCAAGATTACTTCGTTGGTGTTTCCGGTGACGACCAGACACTTCAGGAGAGTACGCCATGGGTGAGTCCGGGCAGCATGTTCTCAGACTTCCTTGCCGGTGTTGGTCTTGATGCAGATTTTGGTGGACCACACTTCCTCGATGCAATCAGTGCCATCATGCAGGAGGATGAAGTTGCCCGTGGGCGGAGTCAGACGACGGGGACACAGGGACCGTTAGATGTCGATCTGAATGAGCCTCCTTCCGTACCTCCTCCTGACTATTTCGCTTTGGGTGGTACCCCAGCTTCGGCACATACTGCTGGGTCACATTCAGTTGTCGGGCCATCTTCATCCCGACCGTTAGATGTCCATCATAGGACGCCTGCACAGGGGACGAGGAGGATGACATCGAGGATGAGGAGCCCTTATCTGGAGAGGTCAGAGGACACGAGTACCACGTCGTTGCTTCACGGGGTCGCACCTATTTAGATGATTTGTGTGCCATGTTGTATGTTACCTATCTTCGTCTATGTATTTATTAGTTGATGTATGTTTGTATTACTTATTGCTTTATCGTCCATCATTTACTATGAAAACATCTATACTTTGCGTTTTGATATTATTTAATTTCCGCATCATGTATTAATTTAAATTGTAGATTTATTTATTGTTGTGTGCATTCAACAGAAATTTCGTTTAAAAATCTGGGAATAAAACAGTTTTATTAGTAACGATCCCATTCTTAGTAATTCGAACCATCCTAGTTCGAATTACTATTTGATGCAATTTAAGAGTAATTCGAACCAACTCGGTTCGAATTACTAGGGGAGTGGATCACATGTGTAATTCGAACCAACCTAGTTCGAATTATACTAGTTGTAGTTCGAACCAAATAGGTTCGAATTATATGTTATTATAGTTCGAACCAAGCTAGTTCGAATTACATAGTTATGTGCTTTGGCTGATTCGTGAAGCAATTTTCAGTTTGCTGATTCAGGTAATTTTTTTGCTCCCTTGGCTTATTTCTGTTTTTTGCCCTTAGTTTTATATATAGCTAAAATTTTTAGTTCTTTATACGGATGTCCGTGAAAGGCCCAAGTTGCAAAAAGTCCAAAAACCTAATTCCTTCTTAATTGTATCAAAATAAAAATCCTTTCATTAAGATTCAGTCCTCTTTGTAATTATTATAAATTTTGGGTGAAAATATAAACTTACAAACTAATTTGTACGATTGAATTACAACCACATATTTGGAATCATTTTAAAAAGTCCGTTAAGGACCACTTTATATTTTCCCCACCATAACCAAAATCATGTTGTATGAAACTTACTATTTTCTTTTAGGTGATTGTTATGGTGATTTAGTGTGTGTTTGAATTACGATTTTGATAAAAAATAAATTTGGTTGCTTGAGGACAAGCAATAGTTCAAGTTTGGTGTTGTGATATGATGAGCGGATAATTTATACGCTTTTGGGCATTATTTTTATATAGTTTTTAGTATGATTTAGTTAGTTTTTAGTATATTTTTATTAGTTTTTAAGCAAAATTCACATTTCTGAACTTTACTATGAGTTTGTGTATTTTTCTGTGATTTCAGGTATTTTCTGGCTGAAATTGAGGGACTGAGCAAAAATCTTATTCAGAGGCTGACAAAGGACTGCAGATGCTGTTGGATTCTGACCTCTCTGCACTCGAAGTGGATTTTCTGGAGCTGCAAAACTCCAAAGAGCACGTTCTCAATTGCGTTGGAAGGTAGACATCCAGAACTTTCCAGAAATATATAATAGTTTACACTTTGTGCGAGTTTTGACGATGTAAAATGGCGTCAAAACGCCAGCTCTCTATCCTTTTCTAGCGTCAAAACGCCAAAACTGGCATAAAAGTTGGAGTTAAACGCCCAAACTGGTACCAAAGCTGGTGTTTGACTCCAAGAAAGACCTCTACATGTGTAAAGCTCAATGCTCAGTCTAAGCACACACCAAGTGGACCCGGAAGTGAATTTCTGCATCATTTACCTATTTCTGTAAATCCTAGTAGCTAGTTTCATTTTAAATAGGACCTTTTACTATTGTATTTTCATCTTGGAACCTTGATATCTTTGGATTACCTTTTGATCCTTTGATCATGTTTTGGAGGCTGGCCTCTTAGCCATGTCTAGACCTTGTTCTTATGTATTTTCAACGGTGGAGTTTCTACACACCATAGATTAAGGTGTGGAGCTCTGCTGTTCCTCGAGTATTAATGCAAAGTACTATTGTCTTCTTATTCAATTCAAGCTTATTCCTATTCTAAGATATTCGCTTGCACTTCAACCTGATGAATGTGATGATCCGTGACACTTATCACTATTCTCAACCTATGAATGCGTGCCTGACAACCACCTCCATTCTACCTTAGATCGAGCGTATATCTCTTAGCCTCCATTCCGAAAGATCAGAATCTTCGTGGTGTAAGCTAGAATTATTGGCGGCCATTCCTGAGATCCGGAAAGTCTAAACCTTGTCTGTGGTATTCCAAATAGGATCTGGGAAGGGATGACTATGACGAGCTTCAAACTCGTGAGTGTTGGGCGTAGTGACAGACGCAAAAGGATCACTGGATTCTATTCCAACATGATCGAGAACCGACAAATGATTAGTCGTGCGGTGACAGCACATTTGGACCATTTTCACTGAGAGGACGGGAAGTAGCCATTGACAACGGTGACACCGAACATACAGCTTGTCATGGAAAGGAGTATGAAGGATTGGATGAAGGCAGTAGAAAAGCAGAGACTTAAGAGGGATGAAGCATCTCCATACGCTTATCTGAAATTCTCACCAATGAATTACATAAGTATCTCTATCTTTATTTTCTGTTTATTTATCTTTTTAATTATTAAAACTCAATAACCCATTTTAACCCGCCTAACTGAGATTTACAAGGTGACCATAGCTTGCTTCAAGCCGACAATCTCTGTGGGATCGACCCTTACTCACGTAAGGTTTATTACTTGGACGACCCAGTGCATATGCTGGTTAGTTATGCGAAGTTGTTGGTGCCATTGTGTATCACAATTTCGTACACCATGATGCGTGAGCATCTTTCCTATCTTTTCCTAGTGAATTTGCACTTAAATCGTTGAGTTTAATAAAGAATTAATTATCTTTTAGCCAATATGGATGCTATTTTGAGTTTTGTGCAATACTGTTTATTTTAAGTAGCATTAGGCTAGATTTGATGGAGTTTCTACATCACAAGAATCAAAGAAGATGGCTGCGAGGAGCGACGCGCACGCGTGCTTGACGCGTGCACGTGAATTGGAGGTATCAATGGCGACGTGTGCGCATGACTGACGCGTACGTATGAATTGAAGATTTGCTCAACGACACAGCCGCGTGACCGACGCGTCCACGTGACTTGCAAAAAAGACCATCGACGCGTACGCGTGACTGACACGTACGCGTGACATGCGCCACGTGCAGAAAAACGCAGAAAAATGCTGGGGGCGATTTCTGGGCTGTTTTTACCCAGTTTCCAGCCCAGAAAACACAGATTAGAAGCTACAGAACGCACAAAGCAAGTGGTCCCCACCCATCAGCTGAAGACTTGTTATTTAAATTCGAATTTAAATTCAAATCTTATTTTTAGGAAAAGATATTATTTTTAATTTTAGATAATTAGATTTTAAATTTATTAGGATTAGTTATAAATAGGAATTTAGATGCCATCAGATTGGAACGCTGTACATTTTACCAGAATCCTAGTTTTCTTCTCTAAACCATGAGCAACTAATCCTTCATTGTTAAGGTTAGGAGCTCTATCTATTTGTATGGATTGATTTTATTACTTTTTCTATTTTAATTTATGCATGGATTTATAATTTAAGAATTGTTTTCGCTCTTTTTCTTATGAATTTGGGTGGAAGGGAAGTATGACCTTTTTTTCTATTTGAGTTCTTGTATAACTTGGAAAAGCTCTATACTTGAACAACAGCTTGAAAACAAATTCTCCTAAATTTTAATTATCTGAATTTAACAGGATACGTGACATATAATCCTTTTATTTCTTGGGTAATTAGATTTTTTGTGGCATATAAACTAGAAATTGATTATCACCCTCTAATTGGAATTAATTGACCAAGGAATTGGTAGTTAATGAATTTTAGAGTAGACTAGGAAGGTCTAAGGAATTAGGGTCTAGTCACATACAGTTTGCCATAAATTAAATCCTGCATAATTAAATTAGTTAGTAAGAAAAGTTAATCTGGAAAAATAGATAATTTTGAAACCTTAACTGTTTTCTCAATATTTTATTTCCAACTTATTTATCTGCCTGTCTTTAATATTCTGAATTTACTCTTAATGCTTTTGAACTTCCAAACACTATTTTCTGTTTGCCTGACTAAGCCTATCACTCAATAATTGTTGCTTGATCCATCAATCCTCGTGGGATCGACCTTTACTCATGTAAGGTATCACTTGGTACGACTCGGTGCACTTGCCAGTTAGTTTGTAGGTTGTAAAATACCGCACCAGTCCCCTGATTCTACTCTACTCCCAGTCTCTAATATGTGTTTTTTTGGGTTAAAACTGGGCCAGAAACAGCCCAGAAATTGCCCCCAGTGATTTCTGATACGCACAGCACGTGGCTCATGCACGCGTACGCGTAGCGCACGCGTACGGGTACGCGTCGCTTGTCTGCGCACTATCCATGCGTACGCGTGCTTTGCGCATTCACGTTGCCGAACAGTAAGGAAACTTTGGCAAATTGTATATCATTTCGAAGCCCCGGATGTTAGCTTTCTAACGCAACTGGAACCACTTCATTTGGACCTCTGTAGCTCAAGTTATGATCGATTGAGTGCGAAGAGGTCATGGTTGACAGCTTAGCAATTCCTTTAGCTTCTTGTATTCCTTCCACTTTTGCATGCTTCTTTTTCATCCTCTAAGTCATTCCTGCCCTGTAATCTCTGAAAACACTGAACGCACATATCACGGAATCAAATGGTAATAAGAGAGGATTAAAATGAGCTAAATTAAGACCAAAGAAACATGTTTTCAATCATAGCACAAAATCAAGAAGAAAAATGTAAAACATGCGATTTCTATGAATAAGTATGAGAATAGTGGATAAAATCCACTCAATTAAGCACAAGATGTACCATGAAATAGTGGTGCATCAAACCTCGCCACACTTAAACATTAGCATGTCCTCATGCTAAGCTCAAGAGAATTATAAGAGTGAAGAGGAATGGTAAAAAGTATGAAATGCAACCTATTTATATGAATGCAACTACATGCAAATTGTTTCTTCCTACTTGGTAAAAAGTAAATAAACCTTTCAAGAACAAATATGAACTGGATTTCACTAATTCAAATAATAAAATAAGGTACAAGTAAACTTGCAAAAGAAGATAGCTCATGAATGCCGGGAACAAGAATCGAGCATCGAACCTTCACTGGAAGTATATACACTCTAATTACTCAAGTGTTTAAGGTTCGATTCTCTCAATTCTCTACTAACCTTGCTTTCTAAGACTTGCTCTTCTTCTACCAATCAACAGAAATTTAATGCACAAATACACAAATCAAGAGGTGTTTTAAGGGTTGTAATGGGGTCAAGTTCAATGTAGGATTGTATTTGGTCAAGTGGACTAAAACCTGAATCCTTAATTAACCTAAACTTCTCACCTAACTTAGGACAATCCATGTAATTAAAATGCAAAATCTAACTACCCATTAACAATGTTTACTAGATATTCATGCATCCCAAATTTGAGTACAGTACAAATGCATTGTTACCAACATTTATTTTGGGGCATTTCGTCCCCTTTTTTATTATTTGCTTTTTTTTTTCTTTTTCTCATCATTTTTTTCTTTTCTTTTGTTTTTCTCAATGCATATGATTAAGGTGTTGAATGCATGAGCATATTCTTAACATTCTTTCACATTTTCACAAGAATATACAACACCCAATTCTCAAACCAAATGTTTCCAAACCCAGTTTCCCCACACTTAATTCATGAGCACTTTCACTAGTCTAAGCTAACTAAGGATTCAAATTAAGGACATTATTATTTTTTGCTTAGAGTTAATGATGTGATAAAATAAAAAACAATTGGGGTAAAATAGGCTCAACTTTAGTTTGCAAAGGATAATGAAAATGTTAAGGCCATATGGGTATGTGAGCTCAGTGAAACAAGGCCTCAATCATGTAAGTGTATGCATACATCAAATAATGGAGATATAGAATTAAGTAAGACAAAGATCACAATTATAGAGAGAACAACACACACCAAAACAAAATATTGGTTGATAAAATGCAACCAATCAATTAGGTCCAAAATCTCACGGGTTTTGTGTGTTCGAGCTCTAAACCATGTTCCAAAATAAAATTTCTTCCAGTAAGTTTAACAAAATTTTAATTCGATTTAGTGAAATGCTATAAAAAATTTCTTGAAAAAGAAAATATTACTTCAACCAAGCAGTGATAGAATATGCACGAAATCAAACAAACATGCAATCAAACATGCAAAAGCAACAACTAATTTAACAAAGAAAACTAAACATTGGTGTTAGGACAGGAAGTAGTTACCCGCGAAAGTTGGTATCGACCTCCCCACACTTAAAGATTGCACCGTCCTCGGTGCATGCTGAGATGTGCAAGTGGACGGGCTGCTACAACTTATGCTTTTCACCAAAGGTTGTGTAGATGGACTTGTCCGTTGCCCCATTAAGAAACATTTCCTTTTCCTTCTCGGTGGCCATCCTGAAAGAAGAGAAAAAATGAAGAAAAGTAACCCAAAAACAAAGATAAGGAAACAAATAGAATATGGGTGAGTTGATGCCAAATAATGAGGATCTCAACTACATGGTATCTACAACATGCAAGTGAGAAAACAGTAGAAGCAAATGGCATATGAATAGTGCAAAAATTGCAATAATAAGGGAGAGAGTGTGGGTAATAAAAGACAATATAAGTGCATATCAATGCAAATGGAATACAAGTGTGATAAAAGATTAGCATTGATCGATAAATAATATCACCCAACAATATAAACAAGTCACTAAGCACCAAAATAATACAAGAAAAGATGCAACAGTTGAATAAGAACATTTAACACCAACGGAAAATAATAAACTTAGAAAAGAAAATAAAAACATGAATAAAATTAAAATGTAAAGAAGAAAAGTATGCAAATGCAGTAAGTAAAAGAAATGAGAGAGAATAAGGATGAGAAGGGAGGAGAAGAAAGAATTAGGATTGAGAGAGAATTAGGATTTGGGAGGAGGGAATAAGTGAAACTGGGCGGCAGACTAGTTAATTGAGGTGGCGCAAGCGACGCACATGGATGCACAAGAGAGAAGGGACGCGTAAGCGTCAAGCGCACGTACGCGTGCCTTTGGTTGTGCTAATCACGTGAGTCCAACCCCGCATAGCACAACTCATTAGTCAAACTGGGTAGGGGGCCGAAATTGCACGCGATGCATGTGCGTCAGGCACGCGCACGCGTGGATGGCCATAAGTTAAAAGGGACGCGCACGCGTCAGGGACGCGTACGCGTGGGTGAATTTGTGCCTCTAGCACAATTCTTGCCCAGCTCTCGTGGAACTCTCTGTCTATTTTCTCTTTGTTGCGCAGTCGCACACGACGCGTGCGCGTCACAGACGCTTGCGCGTTGATTCCTTTTTTTAAATGCAAAATAAAAGTAAATATGCAAAACTGGAAATTAAAACCGACAGAAATAAATTAAAACTAATAAAAAGAAGGATCATATCATGGTGGGTTGTCTCCTACCTAGCACTTTTAGTTATTGTCCTTAAGTTGGACATGTGATGAACTCCTTGTCATGGTGGCTTGTGCTTGAACTCAACTTGAAACTTCCACCAATGCTTGGACTTCCAATAAACTTCATTATTCTCAAGTGAACTTGCCAAGCCTTGAGGGATTTTTTCACAAGCTTTGAGCTCCCAAAGGCGATCCTCTTGTATGCTAGGATCCCAAATCCTGTTTCTACACCCGTCTGTAAGTAGATCATCATTTTTCCAAATGGATAACAAGCAATCTGAATTCTCAAATAAGTACCAAACTGTCCTCTTAGATCTAACCAAATTATCACCGGTCGAGCCTTTGCATCTAGCTCTTGAAATATCAACCTTAATGAGCCTTGATTTGCAACTCCAACCACTAAACATACTTCTCTTATGTTTAATGCAACAAAACTCCCTAAGTTGGCCGTCCATTTCAAGAATACCATACTCAAGTGGTATAGGAGGGTGAATAGAGATAAGTTTTACCCACTCAAATGATGTAGTAGACGGCAACCTAGGTAGAGAAGTCTCCAACGTTTTTGACAACACGTACTCAACTCCCGTCCAACCTTTGTGAAGGACTTCCACTTCCACATCATTCTCAGACTCAATTAGAGAAAGTTCTTCACATCCAAGGAGTTCATTTGTGGATGTAGATTCAGCACTAGGAAGACTTGCTTCATGGTCATCATTACCAAGGGAATTTGCTTCTTGATATATTCCATCCAATTCTTCATAAGGAATATGCCAAGGAGGTTGTGCACTAGCCTCCTTGACGTCAATGTCAAGCTTCTTGAAGGAATACTCTACAATTCTAGATTCCCATGGAAGTTCAGCGTCTCCTAAGTCTTCAACCACCTCCTCCTCTTCAACTATTACGGCTTCCTCCACTTGTTCCAATACAAAGTCATGCTTGTCACTGTCCACCGGAGTTTCTAGTGTCTCTTTCATGTTGCATTCTTCATTAGATTCTCCACATGAAGCCATGGGGTTCATTGAGTGTCCAAATATTGGAAGCTAATTGATTTACTACCTCGGTCAAGGCAACCATGAATTCTAGTACTTCCCTTTGCATCTCTCTTTGCCCTTGAAGAAGAACATCACGTGTGTCATGCATTGAAGATTGGGGTGGATATGAAGGTTCATTGATTGGGAGGAAAGGCTCATGAAAAAAGGGTGGTTCATCATAATAAGGATGTGGCGGTTCAACACTCTCCATCTTTTCCACTTGTTGCGCAACACACTTCAATTCCTTGTTCTCAAGTTGAGATTCTTTAGCCATGAGATCTTTGTGTGCCTTTCGGCTTACCACTCGCTCCAATTGATGAAGGGTTGCATGAAAATGATCCAGTGTTTCCTTGAGACGATCCCTTGACTCTTGTTCCACTTGGATAACATAATTAGGATCATATGGCTCTTGGATTGATGGATGTGGACAAGGTGTATATGGAGGTGGTGGTTCTTGGGAGTAATTAGGTTGGAATTGGGGTGGTTCCATATATGATTCATATGGTTCATAAGGTGGTTGGTTTGGTGGATATGGGTTAAGATCATTTGAGGGTGTTTGGTAGTAGGAGGCTTGTGAGTATCGTGGTTCAAAGCTATGCTGAGAAGGGGGTTTATAGGCATATGGTGGGGCTTGTTGGTAACTACAAGGGGGTCCACCATATTCATTGAATTGATATGCACCTTGGACTGGTTCTTGCTCATAGTGCATTGGAGGAGGTTATTGCCAAGAGGGTTGATCAAATCCTTGTGGCTCCTCCCATCTTTGATTATTCCAACCTTGATGCATGTTCTCATTATAGCTTCCATTCCCTATAACATAATTTGAACCAAACTCATAGCCAAAGGGGTGAGAATTCATAGTAACAAAAGAAAGTAGAAACAAAAACTAATAAAAGAATAATAAAAATAAACACCTAAAACTAAAAACAACTAACAAAGAAACGAAAAAGCAAAAGTTATTCATAATATTCACAATAAACAATAATAAGGCACACGTTTGCAATTCCCTGGTAACGGCGCCATTTTGATGAACGGACTTTTGACGGTTTAGAATTTCACAATAAATTTTCGTTGCAAGTATAGTTTCTAAACCAACAATAATCCTTTCATACAAAAGTTTGGTTGTCACAAGTAACAAAGCCCTAGAAATAATAACCGAAGTATTCAAACCTCGGGTCGTCTCTCAAGGAATTGCAGGGAAGTGTTCTTATAATTGGTTATGCAAAGGTATATTTTGGGGTTTTTGAAATTAAAAAAAAAAGAAATGTAAATGGTAATGAAAATCAAATGATAAAGGGGTCTTGGCAAGGTTTGGTGGTCAAGGATTTCTATCCTTATCACTAACCACAACATGAGAATTGGTAAAGATCAATCCCATTAAGTCATCCTCTAACTAGTAGTAAAGGAAAGTCAAATGAGCTATATCAATCCAAATCCATAAGTCCTTGCTCTCCACTAATTCAATTAGCGAGAACTAGAGTTAATGGCTCCAATCATCAATTACTTGGACATTAGCAACTCAAGAGTTCCTAAGTTACCATCCCAGGCCAAGAACATAAAAGTCTAATTTAAAATCCTCCCAAGCATTTTATCAAACACTTGATAGGCACAAAATAAGAACATAGAAGATTAATAAGAGAATATTAAATCTAAACAACCAATTGCAACATCAGTGAAAACAAATGAAGGAAAGAGCATTAAACATAAAGTACCTCAAAGTGCATTAAATAGGAAATCAAATCTAACATGAGAATTCATAAACTAAAGTGGATAAATAGATAAATCACCAAGAGAAGAGAAACTAAAGTGCTAGAATAAATAAGAGTCGAAGAGAAACTAAATTAAAGTAGAGTAGAAATCTGAATTTGAAAATAGCTAAACCTAAGAATCCTAAAATCTAGAGAGAGGAGAGAGCCTCTCTCTCTCTTTTTTTTCTCTCTCTCTCTCTCTCTCTCTCTCTCTCTCTCTCTAAAAACTACATCTAAAACCTAAAATTATGTGAATGAGAAGTGTCCCCTGATTCTGCTCCATTCCTAGCCTCTAATCTGTGTTTTTCGGGCTTGAAACTAGGCCAAAAACAGCCCAGAAATCGCCCCCAGCGATTTCTGATACGTACAGCACGTGGCTCATGCGCGCGTACACATCATGCACGCTTACGCATCGCTTGTCTGCACACTATCCACACATACGTGTGCTTTGCGCATGCGCGTCACCTAATAGCAAGGCAACTATGGCAAATTGTATATCATTTCGAAGCTCCGAATGTTATCTTTCTAACGCAACTAAAACCGGCTCATTTGGATCTCTGTAGCTCATGTTATGATCAATTGAGTGCGAAGAGGTCAGGGCTGACAGCTTAGCAATTCCTTCAGCTTCTTGTATTCCTTCCACTTTTACATGCTTCCTTTCTATTCTCTAAGCCATTCTTGCCCTGTAATCTCTGAAAACACTGAACGCACATATCATGGCATCGAATGGTAATAAGAGAGGATTAAAATGAGCTAAATTAAGACCAAAGAAACATGTTTTCAATCATAGCACAAAATCAGGAAAGAAAATGTAAAACATGCGATTTCTATGAATAAGTGTGAGAATAGTGGATAAAATCCACTCAATTAAGCACAAGATGTACCACGAAATAGTGGTGCATCATCCTTCTCAATGGGGATGTCTCCTTCTATGTCAATTCGAGTTGAATTGCATAAGTGACAGATAAGATGTGGGAACGCCAACCTCGCTTGGGTGGAGGGCTTTTCAGCCACCTTTTACAGCTCTTAAAGTATCACCTCATGTACCTCCAGCTTATTTTCAAGCATAATGCAGTGAATCATGATAGCTCGGTCAATAGTCACTTCGGACTGATTACTAGTAGGGATGATAGAGCGTTGGATGAACCATCCTCTAGCTACGGGCTTGAGATCAAGCCTTCTTAGTTGGATAGGCTTGCCTTGAGCATCCCTCTTCCACTAAGCTCCTTCCACACAAATGTCTAAAAGAACTTGGTCCAACCTCTTATCGAAATTGACTCTTCTTGTGTAAGGGTCTGGGTCTCCTTGCATTAATGGTAGTTGGAGCGCCAACCTTATACTTTCTGGGCTGAAATCCAAAAGATGCTCTCGAACCATGGTGCACCAATTTTCGGGATGTGGGTTTACACTAGTGTCTTGCTTTTTTATGACCCAAGCATTGGCATAAAACTCTTGCACCATTAAGATCCCAACTTCTGGGATAGGATTGGTCAGAACTTTCCAACCTCTTCTCCGGATTTCTTGTTGGATCTCCGGGTACTCGTTCTTTTTTAGCCTAAAAGGGACTTCGAGAATTACCCTTTTCTTCGCCACTACTTCATAGAAGTGGTCTTGTCGAGCCTTGGCAATGAATCTCTCCTTTTCCCAAGATTCAAAAGCAGAGGCAATGGCCTTTCCTTTCCTCTTTCTTGAGGTTTCACCAAACTTTGGTGCCATACTTAGGGATGGTATAAGTTAAAAACCAAAGCTTTTGCAACACCAAACATAAGAACTTTGCTCGTCCTCGAACAAATATGAGCAAAAGGGAAGAAAAGAGTAGAAGAAGAAAAGAATAGTAGAGATAGAGAGAGCGAGAGGTTCGGCCAAGTGGAGGCTAGTGTGTATGAGGTGTGTGGTGGAAGGGTTGTAGGAAGGGTTATTTATACGGATATGAGAGGGTTGAATTTCGATCATAAGGGGGTGTATGGGTGGGAAAGATTTGAATTTGAAATGGGTGGGGGAATTGATGGATGGGAGTGATGAAGGGTTTTGGAAAGAGAAAAAGGTAATGTGGATGTGATTGGTTGAGGGTGTATGGGGAAGAGTGTGTGTGAAAAAAGGGGAAAGTAGGAGAGATAAAAAGGTGGGGTAGGTGGGGATTCTGTGGGACCCACTGATCTTGAGAGGCTAGGGAATTCAAATTTCCCGCCCCTTGTGGGAGTTGAACTCCTATCCTCTGCTCCATGGCTGGAGTTCAACGCTAGCTTCTTACTCCATGTAGAGTGTTGGACGCCCATTAGGGTCTCCCTTCCTGGCATTCAGTGCCAGGTCTCTGCTCCTTCTTGGGCGTTGAACGCCCACACTTTTGCTTGTATGGCGTTTAACGCCAGCATTCAGTGCCAGGTCTTTGCTCTTTCTTGGGCGTTGAACGCCCACACTTCTGCTTGTATGGCATTTAACGCCAGCTTTCCTACCTATATGGGACGTTGAACGCCCCTCCTGCTGGTGCACGGATTTTGTGATCATCAACAATGGATCCAATAATTTTTTAGCTCTCACACGTGAATTACACTTAGTCACAACTCCGTACAACTAACCAGCAAGTGCACTGGGTCGTCCAAGCAATACCTTACGTGAGTAAGGGTCGATCCCACGGAGATTGTTGGTATGAAGCAATCTATGGTCATCTTGTAGATCTCAGTCAGGCTTATTCAAATGTGATTGGATTAGATAATTAAAAGATAAATAAAATAGGATAGAAATACCTATGTAAATTAATGGTGGGAATTTCAGATAAGCGTATGGAGATGCTTGTCCTTGTTGAAATAGAATCCTGTGATTCTTTTGCGTCTGTCACTAACGCCCAGCCTTCAGGAGTTTGAAGCTCGTCACAATCATTCAATCCCGGAATCCTACTCAGAATACCACAGACAAGGTTAGACGTTCCGGATTCCCATGAATGCCGCCATCAATTCTAGCTTATACCACGAAGATTCTGATTAAGGAATCCAAGAGATATGCGCCCGGTCTAAGGTAGAACGGAAGTGGTTGTCAGTCACGCGCGTTCATAGGTGAGAATGATGATGAGTATCACGGATCATCACATTCATTAAGTTGAAGTGCAACGAATATCTTAAAACAGGAATAAATCGAATTGGATAGAAAATAGTAGTAATTGCATTAAAACTTGAGGTACAGCAGAGCTCCACACCCTTAATCTATGGTGTGTAGAAACTCCACCGTTGAAAATACATAAGTGATAAGTCCAGGCATGGCCGAATGGCCAGCCCCCAAGTGGTCACAAGATCGAATGATCAAAGACTAAACAGTCAAAAGATGACTAATACACTAGTAAAAAGTTCTATTTATACTAAACTAGCTACTAGGATTTACAGGAGTAAGTAATTGATGCATAAATTCACTTCCAGGGACCACTGGTGTATGTTTGGGTTGAGCTTGATCCATCCACGAGCTGAGGCTTTTCTTGGATTTGAACGCCAAGTTGTAACGTGTTTTGGGCGTTCAACTCTGGTTCGTGACGTGTTTCTGGCGTTTGACTCCAGAATACAGCATGGAACTGGCGTTGAGCACCAGTTTACGTCATCAATTTCCGAATAAAGTATGGACTATTATATATTTCTGGGAAGCTTTGGATGTCTACTTTCCAACGCCATTGATAGCGCGCCATTTGAAGTTCTGTAGCTCTAGAAAATTCATTTCGAGTTCAGGGAGGTCAGATTCCAACAGCATCAACAGTCCTTTGTAAGCTTCATTCTCAGAGTTTTGCTCAGGTCCCTCAATTTCAGCCAGAAAATACCTGAAATCACAGAAAAACAAACAAACTCATAGTAAAGTCTAGAAATGTGAATTTAGCATAAAAACTAATGAAAACATCCCTAAAAGTAACTAGATCATACTAAAAACTAGCTAAAAACAATGCCAAAAAGCGTATAAATTATCCGCTCATCACAACAGCAAACTTAAATTGTTGCTTGTCCCCAATCAACTAAAAATCAATTAGGATAAAAAGAAGAGAATATACTATAAATCTCAAAATATCAATGAATCTTAATTCTAATTGATGAGCGGGACTTGTAGCTTTTTGCTTCTGAACAGTTTTGGCATCTCACTTTTTCCTTTGAAGTTTAGAATGATTGGCTTCTCTAGGAACTTAGAATTTCAGATAGTGTTATTGATTTTCCTAGTTAAGTATGTTGATTCTTGAACACAACTACTTTTATGAGTCTTGGCCGTGG
>NC_029776.3:47583127-47583423 GCF_000817695.3 Arachis duranensis | reverse complement strand
ACTTGGACCTTCATGACACAAGCACATGGTTAGGGACAGCTTGATTTAGCCACTTAGGCCTAGATTTTATTTCCTTGGGCCGTCCTAACCATTGATGCTCAAAGCCTTGGATCCTTTTCACCCATGCCTTTTGGTTTTAAGGGCTATTGGCTTTTTATACTTGCTTTTTCTTTTTCTTTCTAAATATTTTTTTCGCCATTTTTTTTCACAAGCTTTTACTTTTTCACTGCTTTTTCTTGCTTCAAGAATCAATTTCATGATTTTTCAGATTATCAATAACATTTCTCTTTGTTCAT
>NC_029776.3:47582435-47583045 GCF_000817695.3 Arachis duranensis | reverse complement strand
ATCAAAAATATGCACTGTTCAAGCATTCATTCAGAGAACAAAAAGTATTGTCACCACATCAATATAATTAAACTAAATTCAAGGATAAATTCGAAAATCATGTACTTCTTGTTCTTTTGAATTAAAAACATTTTTCATTTAAGAGAGGTGAAGGATTAATGGAATTATTCATAGCCTTAAGACATAGTTACTAAACACTAATGATCATGAAGTAGAGACACAAATATAGATGTCATAATAAGCATAAAAACCGAAAAACAGAAAAAAATAAGAACAAGGAATGAGTCCACCTTAGTGGCGTCTTCTTCTTGAAGGACCAATGATGTCCTTAAGCTCTTCTATATCCCTTCCTTGCCTTTGTTGCTCCTCCCTCATTGCTCTTTGATCTTCTCTTATTTCATGGAGAATGATGGAGTTCTCTTGATGTTCCACCGTTAATTGTTCCACATTGTAACTCAAATCTTCTAGGGAAGTATTGAGTTGTTCCCAATAGTTGTTGGGAGGAAAGTGCATCCTTTGAGGCATCTCAGGGATTTCTTGATGATGAGCTTCCTCATGCATCTCTTGAGATCCGTGGAGGGTCTCTCTTGCTTGCTCCATCCTCTTCTTG
>NC_029776.3:47576629-47582365 GCF_000817695.3 Arachis duranensis | reverse complement strand
GGATGTCTCCTTCTATGATAACTCCAGCTGAGTAACATAGATGGCAAATAAGATGAGGAAAAGCTAACCTTGCCAAAGTAGAGGACTTATCGGCTATTTTGTAGAATTCATGGGAGATGACTTCATGAACTTCTACTTCCTCTCCAATCATGACGCTATGAATCATGATGGCCCGATCCACAGTAACTTCAGATCGGTTGCTAGTGGGGATGATGGAGCGTTGAATAAACTCCAACCATCCTCTAGCCACGGGCTTGAGGTCTAGTCTTCTTAGTTGAACCGGCTTGCCTTTGGAGTCTCTTTTCCATTGAGCTTCTTCCACACATATGTCCATAAGGACTTGGTCCAACCTTTGATTAAAGTTGACCCTTCTAGTGTAGGGGCGTGCATCTTCTTGCATCATGGGTAAGTTGAACGCCAACCTCACATTTTCCGGACTAAAATCTAAGTATTTTCCCCAAACCATTGTAAGATAATTCTTTGGACTCGGGTTTACACTTTAATCATGGTTCCTACTGATCCATGCATTGGCATAGAACTCTTGAACCATTAAGATTCTGACATGTTGAATGGGGTTGGTTAGAACTTCCCAACCTCTTCTTTGGATCTCATGTCGGGTCTTTGGATATTCATTTTTCTTGAGCTTGAAAGAGACCTCAGGGATCACCTTCTTCTTGGCCACAACATCATAGAAGTGGTCTTGATGGGCTTTGGAGATGAATCTTTCCATATCCCATGACTCAGAGGTGGAAGCTTTTGTCTTCCCTTTCCCTTTTCTAGAGGATTCTCTGGCCTTAGGTGCCATCAATGGTAATGGAAAAACAAAAAGCTTATGCTTTTACCACACCAAACTTAAAATATTGCTCGCCCTCGAGCAAGAGAAGAAAGAAAAGAAGAAGAAGAAGAAAATATGGAGGAGAGGGGGAGAGGTGTATTCGGCCAAGAAGGAGAAGAGAGGTTTGTGTTGTGTGAAAATTAAGGAGAATGGAGGGGTTTATATAGTGAGGGGAGAGGGAGTAGGTTCGGAAAGATTTTTGAATTTTGAAGGTAGGTGGGGTTTATGGGGAAGAGTGGATGGATGTGAGTGGTGAAGGGGGTAATTGGGAAGAGAAATTGAGGTGATTGGTGAAGGGTTTTGGGAAAGTGTGTTATATGATTAATTAGGAAGTAAGGTGGGAATATGTTAGGTGGGGATCCTGTGGGGTCCACAGATCCTGAGATGATCCTGTGGAGTCCACAGATCCTGAGGTGTCAAGGATTTACATCCCTGCACCAATTAGGCATGTAAAATGCCTTAGCATACCATTCTGGCGTTTAAACGTCGAAGTGGTGCACGTTCTGGGCGTTCAACGCCCATGTGTAGCATGTTTCTGGCGTTGAACGCCAGTTCCATGCTTGTTACTGGCGTTCAGCGCCAGCTTTCCTCAGGGCACATTCCTGGCGTCCAAACGCCAGGATGTTGCTTGCTTCTGGCGTTCAGCGCCAGATCCATGCTCTGTTCTGGCGTTGAACGCCAGCCAGATGCTCCTTACTGGCGTTTAAACGCCAGTAAGTCCTTCCTCCAGGGTGTGATTTTTCTTCTGCTATTTTTGATTCTATTTTTAATTTTAGTATTTTTTCGTGACTCCACATGATCATGAACCTAATAAAACACAAAATAACAATAAAATAAAAATAAAATTAGATAAATAAAAATTGGGTTGCCTCCCAACAAGCGCTTCTTTAATGTCAATAGCTTGATAGTGGGCTCTCTTAGAGCCACAAAGGTGATCAGGTCAATGTTGTGAACTCCCAACACCAAACTTAGAGTTTGGATATGGGGGTTCAACACCAAACTTAGAGTTTGGTTGTGGCCTCCTAACACCAAACTTAGAGTTTGATTGTGGGGGCTCTGTTTGACTCTGTACTGAGAGAAGCTCTGCATGCTTTCTCTCCAGTGTTACAGAGGGATGGCTGTGTGCCTTAAACACAAGGTAGTCCCCATTCAATTGAAGGACTAATTCTCCTCTGTTAACATCAATCACACCACCTGCTGTTGCTAGAAAAGGTCTTCCAAGGATGATACATTTATCCTCTTCCTTCCTAGTGTCTAAGATTATGAATTCAGCAGGGATGTAAGGGCCTTCAACCTTTACTAACACGTCCTCTACTAATCCATAAGCTTGTCTTACTGACTTGTCTACCAATTGTAATGAGAATAAGGCAGGCTGTACCTCAATGATCCCTAGTTTCTCCATTACAAAGAATGGCATAAGATTTATGCCTGACCCCAAGTCACACGGAGCCTTGTTAAAGGTCATGGTGCCTATGGTACAGGGTATTAAGAATTTACCAGGATCTTGTCTCTTTTGAGGTAAAGTTTTCTGAATCCATGTATCTAGTTCACTAATGAGCAAGGGAGGTTCACCTTCCCAAGTCTCATTACCAAATAACTTGGGATTCAGCTTCATAATGGCTCCTAGATATTGAGCAACTTGCTCTCCAGTTACATCTTCATCCTCTTCAGAGGAAGAATAATCTTCAGAGCTCATGAATGGCAGAAGGAGATTTAATGGAATCTCTATGGTCTCTATATAAGCCTCAGATTCCTTTAGGTCCTCAATAGGGAACTCCTTCTTGTTTGAGAGACGTCCCAAGAGGTCTTCCTCACTAGGATTTTTGTCCTTCTCCTCCCTTGTGCATTCGACCATATTGATTACATCAATGGCCTTGCACTCTCCTTTTGGATTTTCTTCTGTATTACTTGGGAGAATATTGGGAGGAGTTTCAGTGACTTTCTTACTCAGCTGGCCCACTTGTGCCTCCAAATTTCTAATGGAGGATCTTGTTTCACTCATGAAACTTAAAGTGGCCTTAGACAGATCAGAGACTATGTTTGATAAGTTAGAGGGACTCTGTTCAGAATTCTCTGTCTGTTGCTGAGAAGATGATGGAAAAGGCTTGTTAATTGCTTAGCTGTTTCTTCCACCATTATTAAAGCCTTGTTGGGGCTTTTGTTGATCCTTCCATGAGAAATTTGGATGATTTCTCCATGATAAATTATAGGTGTTCCCATAAGGTTCACCCATGTAATTTACCTCTGCTATTGCAGGGTTCTCAGGATCATAAGCTTCTTTAGAAGCTGCCTCTTTAGTACTGTTGGATGCATTTTGCCATCCATTCAGACTTTGAGAAATCATGTTGACTTACTGAGTCAACACTTTGTTTTGAGCCAATATGGCATTCAGAGCATCAATTTCGAGAACTCCCTTCCTCTGAGGCGTCCCATTATTCACGGAATTCCTCTCAGAAGTATACATGAATTGGTTATTTGCAACCATGTCAATAAGTTCTTGGGCTTCTGCAGGCGTTTTCTTTAGGTGAATGGATCCACCTGCAAAGTGGTCCAATGACATCTTGGAAAACACAGATAGACAATAATAGAATATATCTAATATGGTCCACTCTGAAAACATGTCAGAAGGACACTTTTTGGTCATCTACTTGTATCTTTCCCAAGCTTCATAGGGGGATTCACCATCTTTTTGCTTGAAGGTCTGAATATCCACTCTAAGCTTGCTCAGCTTTTGAGGAGGAAAGAATTTATCCAAGAAGGCCGTGACCAGCTTATCCCAGAAGTCCAAGCTATCTTTAGGTTGTGAGTCCAACCATGTTCTAGCTCTGTCTCTTACAGCAAAAGGGAAAAGCATGAGCCTGTAGACTTCAGGATCTACCCATTTGTCTTAACAGTCTCACAAATCTGCAAGAACTCAGTTAAAAACTGATAAGGATCTTCAGATGGAAGTCCATGAAACTTACAGTTCTGTTGCATCAAAGTAACTAATTGAGGTTTCAGCTCAAAATTGTTTGCTCCAATGGCAGGAATTGAGATGCTTCTTCCATCAAACTTGGACGTTGGTTTAGTGAAATCACCAAGCATCCTCCTTGCATTATTGTTATTGGGTTCGGTTGTCATCTCCTTCTCTTGTTCGAAAATTTCAGAAAGGTTGTCTCTGGATTGTTGTAATTTAGCTTCTCTTAGTTTTCTCTTCAGAGTCCTTTCAGGTTCAGGATCAGCTTCAACAAGAGTGCCCTTTTTCCTTATTCCTGCTCATATGAAAGAGAAGATAAAAAGAAAAGGAAGAGGAATCCTCTATATCTGGACAAAGAGGATCCTTATTATTAGTAAAAGAAGAAAGGAATAATAGTGGAGAATCCAATCACAAGGGTGAGGATAGAGGCAATGATTGGAGATGAAGAGATGTGAAGAGAAGTGTTAGTAAATAAATAAATATATAGAAGAAGAGAAGAGAGGGAGAATTCGAAAATAATTTTGAAAAAGTAGTTAATAATTTTCGAAAATTAAAGATAAGATATAATTAAAATTAAAATTTAAAACAATTAAAAAGAAATTTTGAAAAAGAGATGAGATATTTTCGAAAATTAAAGAGGGAAAAGTAGTTAGGTGGTTTTGAAAAAGATAAGAAACAAACAAAAAGTCAAATAGTTAGTTGAAAAAGATATTAAAGTTAAATTTGAAAAGATAAGAAGATAAGAAGTTAGATAAGATATTTTGAAATCAAATTTTTGAAAAAGATAAAATTTTGAAAAAGATATGATGAAAAGATAAGATAAAAAGATATGATAAAAAGATATGGTTGAAAAAGATTTAATTTTTAAAATTAAAATTAATTACTTGACTAACAAGAAACTAAAAGATATGGTTCTAGAATTTAAAGATTGAAGTTGAAAAAGATTTTGAAAAGATAAGATTTTTAAAATTGAAAATTTGACTTGACTCATGAGAAACAACTAATTTTAAAATTTTTTGACTAAGTCAACTCAAATTTTCAAAAATTAGGAGAGAAATAAGGAAAAGATATTTTTTGATTTTTGAATTTTTAATGATGAGAGATAAAAACAACAAAAATGACTCACAACATGAAAATTATGAATCAAAACTCATGATGCATGCAAGAACACTATGAATGTCAAGATGAACACCAAGAACACTTTGAAGATCATGACGAACATCAAGAACATATATTTGAAAACTTTTTGATGCAAAGAAAACATGCAAGACACCAAATTTAGAAATCTTTAATGCTTGGACTCTAACAAATGAAAAATGCATATGAAAAACAAGAAAATACACAAAACAAGAAAACATCAAGATCAAACAATGTAAATCATGTTGCTTGTATGCGAAGTTTGTATTCGTAGGTTTTGATGAATGACAAACCAACAAACGACATGAAAGACAAACCAACAAACAACTTGAATGAACAAGCATGTTGAAAGATCAACCAACATTCAACGTTGAGGAATGAAGAGTTGAAAGCAACACAACAACAACAAGAAACTCAAGTCCACAACATTTGAAGACAAGTATAGTGTCTTAGGACTTAGGTAACTTCTTGTTAAGAACCAATTGCTAAATCTCTCAACACACACTCACAAAATGTTTTGATTATCATATCATATGCACATCTTGCAATTCGATGCTAGCCAAATGGTTTAAAACTTGTTTTCAAAGGTACAAAAGCATAGGAATTGACTCCAACAAGTTTGAGATCAATCCTAAGTATTTTGAAGTGATTTTAAGCCATTCTTTAAGGTTTGCATCGATGCAAAGCATGCAACGACTTGTTGCATCGATGCAAAGATGTTTGCATCGATGCAACCTAGCTGAAAATTCAAATTTCAGCATCAAAGACACATTTGCATCGATGCAAAGTGTTATGCATCGATGCAAAT
>NC_029776.3:47565511-47568261 GCF_000817695.3 Arachis duranensis | reverse complement strand
AGATATCATGTTTAGTGTATGCATGTGTGTGAGATACCAAGCTAATCCTAAGGAATCTCACTTAAGTGCGGTGAAAAGGATTATGAAGTATCTCATAGGAACATTAAATGTTGGATTGTGGTATCCGAAAGGATCCACTTGTGATTTGATTGGTTATTCCGATTCCGATTTTGCTGGTTGCAAATTGGATAGGAAAAGCACTAGTGGCACTTGTCACTTGCTAGGAAACTCTCTTGTTTCATGGTATAGTAAGAAACAAGTAAGTGTAGCCTTGTCTACCGCCGAAGCCGAGTATGTAGCCGCCGGTAGTTGTTGCGCCCAAATTTTATGGATGAAACAACAACTTGTGGACTATGGACTCATGCTTGATCACATTCCTATCAAATGTGATAATACTAGTGCAATAAATTTAACCAAGAATCTGGTTCAACATTCAAGAACCAAGCATATTGAGATTAGACATCACTTCATAAGAGACCATGTTGAAAAGGGTGATGTGGTTATTGAATTTGTCGAAACTAGTAAACAACTAGCGGACATCTTCACTAAACCTTTATGTAAAGAAAGTTTTTTTAACATCCGAAATGAACTTGGTATCTTGGATTCTAATCTAATATGATTTGTTTGAATTCTTTGTATTCATATTGCTATTTTTTGTATCTCTTACTAACTTAAGCATTGGAGATATCCAATTAGCCATTGTTTTGTAGGTTTATGAGTTGATGAATGAGTGATTAATCTTGAGGTAGATTGAAGAATTTGAAGATTATAAACAATGGAGGATCAACAAATTGAAGTTTATAATGGTTTAAGTGAGTATATACATGATGGAACTCAAAGGATTGAAGAAAGAACCACCAAAGGATGAAAATTTGGTGATTTTGGGCAAAATGATGCATGTTGCATCGATGCAACCAAGCTTTGCATCGATGCAAAGCACACAACGTGCTATGTGCATTGATGCAAAGCCTATTGCATCGATGCAAACTCGGCCAAATTGCACAAAAACATGTGAATTTGGCATTTTTGAGCAACAAAATCCCACTTTTTCATCATCTTCAACCTCACAACTCATATCCCCACATTCAAACCTCCATAACCTCCAAAACAAGCTCACATATAGCTTCATACAACTCACAAAACTTTGATACCCACTACAAACAAATTACATATTTGAAGTCCCCACATTCTCCTCTACAAAACCCATAAAACAAAACATCCACAATGCCTAGAATCAAGAGAACCATCAAGAAGTCAAAAGGCTCTTCAAGTGTGGTTCCACCTCCAAATGATCATCCTTTGGCAAGGTACTTTGTTTCTAATGAAGATCTTCAATTCTATGAGGCAAGGCTCGCCGGAAGAAAGGAAATTCCTCCAAGGTATTTGGATCCGACCCTTCTTGTCATTCATAAGTTTGATACTCTTAAGGCTATTCTAGTTCAACAAGGCCTCATGAATTTTGTTCAAATTAAGAGTAAATATTATCCGGATTTAGTTGCCATAGCCTATAGTACACTCATGATTGAGATTGATGAGGAAGATGAATCAAATTTCACATTATTCTTCAAGATAGGAAGAAAGGATTATAGGCTAGATGGTGACGAGTTAGCCACCATTTGGGAGTTGCCAAATCAAGGTGACTTGTTTCAAGGTGGTAAAACCCCAATTGATGAATGGGGTTATTCAAAGGACAATGCCATGCATTTGTTCAACCTTGTACAAGGAGCTCACTCCAAAATTAGTTACAATTCAATGAGTGCGGAACATAGAACTTTGTTATATCTAGTCACCTATGTATTGCAACCTAGAATATCCGGGCATGCGAATGTAAATGATGAAGATTTGATTGTCATGTGGGCTATGATGAATGGGATTAAGATTAATTTGTTATATCTAGTCACCTATGTATTGCAACCTAGAATATCCGGGCATGCGAATGTAAATGATGAAGATTTGATTATCATGTGGGCTATGATGAATGGGATTAAGATTAATTGGCCATACTTTATAGTACAACATATGATTAGGCTCAATATGAAGGATAGGAATGGTGGATTAGGATTCCTTTGCCTATGGTCTAAAGTCTTTGATTATGTTGGTATTGATGTATCAAATGAGATTGTCAAAGAAGTACCACCTCAATCTTGTATCAACACTCATCTTCTCAACAAAATGGGAAGAAGAAATGTTGATGAACAAGGTCCTCAAGAGCAAGCTCCTCCACAAGCACCTCAAGCTCAAGAACCACCCTCCTTGGTTGATGTAATGAGAGAATTACAATCCATCAACCAAAACATCCAAAGGATTGAAGTAGAGCATGGTAGGCAACTTGAAGCACTTAATCGTCGTGTGTCTCGTGTAGATCATCGCACGGGTCGCTTGGATCGTCGTATTGATGACTTATATGAGCATTTCGGCATCCACCTACCGTATGAAGAGGATACTGATGATGATGAAGACCAAGATTGATTATCTCCTCTTCATCAAGTCACTTTTTATTGCTTTATGTTTATTTGATTATATGAATTGTTAAACTAACTCCTAGTAAGCTAAGGATTTCTATTATGGTTTAAATACTTTGATATTTCCTTCATAATTTTGTTTAATGATTAATGCTTGTATGCTTATTTGGTGAATAACTCAAAATAGGCTTGGTACCCCTATTTTAAGTTAATATGCATGCCTTGATATATTTCACTTCTTTAGGGGGAATTATGCATGCTTATTATATATAAAAAGAGGAAATCAAA
>NC_029776.3:47564738-47565506 GCF_000817695.3 Arachis duranensis | reverse complement strand
ATTGTTATAGATAAAAAGAGGAAATCAAATTCTTTTTGAAAGGGGGAATATCTCATCCTTGAGATTAATAGAGAAATTGAACTTAAAAAAAATTCATTGTTTTATGCATGCTTCTATGACACATTTCAAACTCCTTTCTTTTTGATAATGTCAAAAGGGGGAAGAGAAGTTTGAGGATATTTGAAGTTTTGAACTTTTGAAAAAGAAGAAGTTTGAGGATATTGAAAAGAAGAAATAAGTTTGCGAAACAATGATTTCAAAAAGACTTCCGCTAAGCAAAAACTTTGATATCTAAATCGTTTTCTTTGATAAACGCCCTTTAAGGGAACAAATGCACATATTTAGGGGGAACTCCTGCAAATTTTTTTTGTGAAGTCTTCTCCAAAGCTTTCTATAAAACAAAGTGCATTATTGTTGCTTTCAAAATCATTTATAAATGCATATCCTCAAAATTGGTTTGTCATTATCAAAAAAGGGGAAATTGTAAATCATGTTGCTTGTATGCGAAGTTTGTATTCGTAGGTTTTGATGAATGACAAACCAACAAACGACATGAAAGACAAACCAACAAACAACTTGAATGAACAAGTGATGAGCGGATAATTTGTACGCTTTTTGGCATTGTTTCTAGTATGTTTTTAGTATGATTTAGTTAGTTTTTAGTATATTTTTATTAGTTTTTAGCTAAAATTCACTTTTCTGGACTTTACTATGAGTTTGTGTGTTTTTCTGTGATTTCAGGTATTTTCTGGCTGAAATTTAGGGTCC
>NC_029776.3:47552123-47564373 GCF_000817695.3 Arachis duranensis | reverse complement strand
TGAAGCTTGGCAATAGTGGAACTTCTCAATTGCGATTGAGAAAGAAAGTGGATGTAGGACAAGGATTGTGCCGAACCACTCTAAATAGCGTTTGCATCTCTCCAAACTCATCTCTTCAATATTATTGTCTTTTACCTTTGAGCAAATAAATTGTGATCGAAAAGTAGCTTCGTAAGTACTTAAGGAGTAGCTTAAGTCCGATTGGTGAAAATCTTGATCAATTTATTTGAGTTGGTGTCTATTGGAAAGTAAAAGCTCCTTATAAATGCTTAGCAATTGAGTTAAGCTCTTGGAAAAATACTAGTACAATAACACTTCTGTATATTGTCTTTAACTTTCGCAAAAAGATTCATTGTTGTTGCAATACTCAATTCACCCCCCTCTTGAGTAATTGTGCATAGGTTCTACAAACAAGAAGACTTACCAAGAACAACTTGAAGATCATGAAGAACACTATGAATGCATGAATTTTCGAAAAATGCATAATAATTTTAAAAACATGCAATTGACACCAAACTTAAAAATTGACTCAAGACTTAAACAAGAAACACAAAATATTTTTGATTTTTTTTCATTTTTTGTATTTTATTTTTTTTTTCGAAAAACATATAGGAAAAAGAAAATAAGAAATTTAAAATCTTTAAGAAGAATTCCAAGAATCTTTCAATATTAGCCCAAAGCTCCAATCAAAGGGTTGGACATGGCTTAATAGCCAGTCAGCTTTAGGATGGAATTACATGCATTGTGGTGATTAGTTGAAGACCAATTCCAAAGGAGTTTGAATATGGCTTTGCAGCCAGTCAGGATTCAACATGCTTCATGAAACTCTGGAATCCATTCTTAAATGTTTTGAAGCCATAGAATGATCTATTTAAAAAAAATTTCGAAAATAGGAATAAAATTTTTTTGAAAGATTTTTGAAAGGTTTTTGAAAAGAAAATTATCTAATCTGAGCAACAAGATGAACCGTCAGTTGTCCATACTCGAACAATCCCCGGCAACGTCGCCAAAAAATTGGTGCAGGGATTTTGTGATAATCAACAATGGCTCCAATAATTTGGTAGCTCTCACACGTGAATTACACTTAGTCACAACTCTGCACAACTAACCAGCAAGTGCACTGGGTCATCCAAGTAATACCTTACGTGAGTAAGGGTCGATCCCACGGAGATTGTTGGTATAAAGCAATCTATGGTCATCTTGTAGATCTCAGTCAGGCTGATTCAAATGTGATTGGATTAGATAATTAAAAGATAAATAAAATAGGATAGAAATACTTATGTAAATTAATGGTGGGAATTTCAGATAAGCGTATGGAGATGCTTGTCCCTGTTGAATCTTTGTTTTCCTACTGCTTTCATCCAATCCTTCTTACTCCTTTCTATGGCAAGCTGTATGTAGGGCATCACCGTTGTCAATGGCTACATCCCATCCTCTCAGTGAAAATGGTCCAAATGCTCTGTCACAGCACGGCTAATCATCTGTCAGTTCTCAATCAGGTTGGAATAGAATCCCGTGATTCTTTTGCGTCTGTCACTAACGCCCAGCCTTCAGGAGTTTGAAGCTCGTCACAGTCATTCAATCCCGGAATCCTACTCGGAATACCACAGACAAGGTTAGACTTTTCGGATTCCCATGAATGCCACCATCAATTCTAGCTTATACCATGAAGATTCTCATTAAGGAACCCAAGAGATATGCGCCCGGTCTAAGGTAGAATGGAAGTGGTTGTCAGTCACGCGCGTTCATAGGTGAGAATGATGATGAGTGTCACAGATCATCACATTCATCAAGTTGAAGTGCAAAGAATATCTTAGAACAGGAATAAATCGAATTGGATAGAAAATAGTAGTAATTGCATTAAAACTTGAGGTACAGCAGAGCTCCACACCCTTAATCTATGGTGTGTAGAAACTCCACCGTTGAAAATACATAAGTGATAGGTCCAGGCATGGCCGAATGGCCAGCCCCCAAGTGGTCACAAGAACGAATGATCAAAGACTAAACAGTCAAAAGATGACTAATACACTAGTAAAAAGTTCTATTTATACTAAACAAGCTACTAGGGTTTACAGGAGTAAGTAATTGATGCATAAATCCACTTCCAGGGCCCACTGGTGTATGTTTGGGCTGAGCTTGATCCATCCACGAGCTGAGACTTTTCTTGGAGTTGAACGCCAAGTTGTAACGTGTTTTGGGCGTTCAACTCTGGTTCGTGACGTGTTTCTGGCGTTTGACTCCAGAATGCAGTATGGAACTGGCGTTGAGCGCCCGTTTATGTCATCAATTTCCGAATAAAGTATGAACTATTATACATTGCTGGAAAGCTCTAGATATCTACTTTCTAACGCCGTTGAGAGTGCGCCATTTGGAGTTCTGTAGCTCCAGAAAATCCATTTCGAGTGCAGGAAGGTTAGATTCCAACAGCATCAGCAGTCCTTTGTCAGCTTCCTTCTCAGAGTTTTGCTCAGGTCCCTCAATTTCAGCCAGAAAATACCTAAAATCCCAGAAAAACACACAAACTCATAGTAAAGTCCAGAAATATGAATTTAGCATAAAAACTAATGAAAACATCCCTAAAAGTAACTAGATCATACTAAAAACTACCTAAAAACAATGCCAAAAAGCGTATAAATTATCCGCTCATCACCTGCATTTTTGTGTGGTGTTCAACGCCAGCAAGGGGTTTACTTCAGGTGTTCTTCTTCCATCTCTAAATGTCTCTGTCTCTGTTTTGACTAATGCACATGATCACAAACTTAAAGGGAAATAACTATGAAAATAACTTAATATAACTCAAATAGAAATAACTAAAAAAAATAGGAATACTATAATTATGGTTGGGTTGCCTCCCAACAAACACATCTTTAACATCACTATCTTGATGGTCAGCTCCTTTACGGAGATAGGTAGGGGTTCAGAACTTCACCCCTCACAGTGAACTTCCTTCCTATTCTTTAATGGAGGAGCTCCACATGTTCTAGAGACAGGATATTGTTCACATGGTGTGGAATGACTGGGCTGTCTATTAAGACACCTCTTATGCCAAGTGAGAGGCCTTCAGTGGGGGATTTTCTTATCCCTCCAGCTCTTAGGTACCTTTTTCTTAGTACCTTCATTCTCATCACTTTATGATGATTTCTCAACACCAAATTTAGGATTTGGAGTCTGAGAGCTCTACAAAGCTCTACACACAGAGAGAGAAAGGGTTGGAACACCAAGTGTTGCACAGTTGTCTCTCCTTTAGAGAGGGAGTTAGGTTTAGGCATCTTGAACAAGATGTGATCTTTCCATAACTGCAGAACGAGCTCCCCCTTTGCCACATCAATTATGGCATTGGCAGTGGCTAAGAAAGATCTTTCAAGGATGATGGATTCATCCTCGTCCTCTCAAGTATCTAAGATTATAAAATCTTCAGGGATGTAAAAGTTTTCAACCTTTACTATGACAACTTCTACAAGACCATATGCCTTTTTCAGTGACTTGTCTGCCATCTCTAATGAGATATTGGCAGCTTGCACCTCAAAAATTCCCATCCTCTCCATTATAGAGAGAGGCATGAGGTTTATGCTTGACGCTAGGTCGCGTAAAGCCTTCTTAAAGGTAATTGTCCCTATGGTGCAAGTAATTAGGAAGCGTCTGAGATCTAACATCTTTTGAGATAGTTTCTACTGAACCAAGGCATTGAGTTCCTTAGTGAGCACTGGAGGTTCGTCTTCCAATGTCTCTATTCCAAATAATTTAGCATTCAGCTTCATCAAAATTCTTAAGTACCGAGCAACTTGCTCTTTCCTATTTTCCTCTTCCTCATCAGAGGAGGAATATTCTTCAAAGTCTATAATATGCAATAAGCCATTCAAGGAAACCCCTATTGTCTCCTCATGAGCTCTGGTTTCTTTTATATCTCTAACAAAGGGGTCCTTAGTGGGCGTTCAACGCCCATCCTCCCCCATTGTGGCATTTAACGCCAGGACTTACTCCTCTTTGGGCGTTGAACGCCCAGCCTCTACTCCCAGCTGGCTGGCCGCCAAAAGTTCTTTTTTAGTTTTGGCCTCAGCTCCTACACTGAGGACCTTGCATTCTTCTCTTGGGTTTACTTCAGTATTACTTGGAAGAGTGTTAGAAGGGATCTCAGGGATCCTCATACTCAGCCGACCAATCTGTACCTCTAAATTCCTAATGGAAGATCTTGTTTCAGTCATGAAACTGTTAGTGGTCTTAGAGAGATAAGAGACTATAGTAGCTAAGTTAGAGAGGCTCTGCTTAGAAGTCTCCATCTATTGCTGAGAAGGTGGGAATGGTCTATTGTTGAACCTATTCTGGGTTCTTCCACCTTGTTTGTTGTTGAAGCCTTGCAAAGGCTTCTGTTGATCCCTCCATAAAAAGTTGGGATAATTCCTCCATGATGAGTTGTAGGTGTTTCCATAAGGCTCATTGTGGGGATTCCCTAAGGAATTTCCCATATAATGAACCTCCTCCATCATGAGTTGATCTGGATCATAGGCATCTCCTTCATAGGAGTTTTCTTGCGTGCTGCCAATTGCTGCTTGCAATTCAGTCAGATGCTGAGAGATCATGTTGACCTGTTGGGTCGAGATCTTTTTCTGAGCCAATATGGCCTTCAGAGTGTCAATCTCCATGACTCCTCTTTTCTAAGCTACCCCATTGTTCACAAGGTTCCTCTCAGAGGTGCACATGAATTGGTTGTTTGCAACCATGTCAATGAGTTCCTGTGCCTCCTCAGGCATTTTCTTTAAGTGGAGTGATCCACCAGCAGAGTGGTCGAATGCCATTTTGGACAATTCAGAGAGACCATCATAGAAGATATCTAGCATGGTCCAGTCTGAAACCATGTTAGGAGGGCACCTTCTGATCAGTTACTTGTACCTCTCTCAGGCTTCATAGAGGGATTCACCCTCTTTTTGTCTAAAGATTTGGACTTCCACCCTAAGCTTGCTTAGCTTCTGAAGTGGAAAAAACTTGGTCAAGAATGCATTGACCACCTTCTCCCAAGAGTCCAGGCTTTTCTTGGGCTAAGAATCTAGCTATAACCTAGCTCTATCCCTTACAGCAAAGGGGAAGAGCATAAGCTTGTAAATTTCTGGATCCACTCCATTAGTCTTGACAGTACTACAGATCTGCAAGAAATCAGAGATGAAACTGTTGGGATCTTCCTGTGGAAGTCCATGAAACTGGTAGTTATGTTGAACTAGAGTGACTCGTTGGGGTTTCAGCTCAAAACTATTTGCACTAATGGCAGGTATAGAGATGCTGCGCCCATAGAAATCAGAAGTGGGAGCAGTAAAGTCACCTAGGACCTTCCTTGTATCTCCTCTGTTAGAGAGATAGGTCAAGAGGAAAAGAAAGAAGATGTCCTATAATAAGGATATTTTTTGAAAATAAATAGAGAGAAAATAGAGGTTAAACAAGTAACTAACTAACTAACAAGACTTGAAAATAAAATATTTGATTTTGAAATTCAATTTTAAAAGAAAGTAGAGAATTAAAAATTAAAAGTTTTAAATTTAAAAAGAGGATAAGATATTAAGTTTTAAAATTTAAAAAGAAAGATAAGATAAAGATTTAAAAAGATTAAGAAAGATAAGATTAAAATTTTGAGATTCATACTTTTAAAAGATTAAGATAAAGATTTAAAAAGATAAGAATTTAAAATTTTAAAATTTTGAAGATTTATAGTAAAAAGATATGATAAATATTTGAAAAAGATTTTGAAATTTGAAAAGATTTGATTTTGAAATTTGAAATTAAAATAAGATAAGATAAGATATATGAAATTTAAAATTTAAACTTTACTAACAAGAAAATACCAAACTTAAAATTTTTAAATCAAGATAAGAAAAGATAGCAAAGATTTTCGAAAGATAAAGATAAAAGAAATATATATATATGTATTTTTTTAATTTTCAAATTTCAAAGAAAAAAGAAAAATAACTAAGAGACACCAAATTTAAAAATTTAAGATCAAATGAAACTAATTTTCAAAAATTAAAGGAAAAATATCTAAAAGACGCCAAACTTAAAATTTTTAAAATCAAACAAGAAAAATATCAAGAACAATTCGAACACAATGAAGAACACTTAAGAACAATTTTTCAAAAAACAAAGAAACACCAAAAAGACACCAAACTTAAAGATTGACACAAGACTCAAACAAAAGAAAAGAAAAAGATGATTAAGGATAAAAAGTGGTGCACGAAATTGTGATCATCAACAATGGTGCCAAAGACTTGGAGCCCTCAAACGTGAATCACACTATGTCACAACTTCGCACAACTAACCAGCAAGTGCACTGGGTCATCCAAGTAATACCTTATGTGAGTAAGGGTCGATCCCACGGAGATTGTTGGTATGAAGCAAGCTATGGTCATCTTGTAAATCTCAGTTAGGCGGATTCAAATAGTTATAATGGTTTTTGAAAATAAAGATAAATAATGCATAAAATAGAGATATAGATACTTATGTAAATCATTGGTGGGAATTTCAGATAAGTGTGTGGAGATGCTTTGTTCCTGTTGAATCTCTACTTTCCTACTGCCTTCATCCAATCCATCATACTCCTTTCCATGGCAAGCTGTATGTAGGGCGTCACCGTTGTCAATGGCTACTTCCCATCCTCTCAGTTAAAATGGTCTAAATGCTCTTGTCACAGCACGGCTAATCATCTGTCGGTTCTTGATCATGTCGGAATAGAATCCATAGATTCTTTTGCGTCTGTCACTACACCCAACAATCGCGAGTTTGAAGCTTGTCACATTCATTCAATCCTTGAATCCTACTCGGAATACTGATGAGCGGATAATTTATACGCTTTTTGGCATTGTTTTTAGTATATTTTTAGTATGTTTTAGTTAGTTTTTATTATGTTTTTGTTATTTTTTAATTAAAAATCACATTTCTAGACTTTACTATGAGTTTGTGTGTTTTTCTGTGATTTCAAGTATTTTCTGGCTGAAATTGAGGGACCTGAGCAAAAATCTGATTCAGAGGCTGAAAAAGGACTGCAGATGCTGTTGGATTCTGACCTCCCTGCACTCTAAGTATATTTTATTGAGCTACAGAAGCCCAATTGGCACACTCTCAAATGCATTGAAAAGTAGACATCCTGGGCTTTCCAGAAATATATAATAGTTTATACTTTGCCCATGAATTGATGGCCCAAACCGGCGTTCCAAATCAGCTTCAGAATTCTCGGCGTTTAACGCCGGAACTGGCACAAAAGTTGGAGTTAAACGCCCAAACTGGCACAAAAGCTGGCGTTTAACTCCAGGAAAAGTCTCTACACATGAACGCTTCAATGCTCAGCCCAAGCACACACCAAGTGAACCTCGGAAGTGGATTTTTATGTCATTTACTCATTCTTGTAAACCCTAGGTCACTAGTTCACTATAAATAGGACTTTTTGCTATTGTATCTTCACCTCATGACACAATACACGTTTCATATTGTATCTTCTATGGCATGAGTCTCTAAACCCCATGGTTGGGGGTACGGAGCTCTGCTGTGTCCTGATGGATTAATATAATTACTACTGTTTCTCATTCAATCACGCTTGTTTCTATTCTAAGATATCACTTGTTCCTCAACTTGATGAATGTGATGATCCGTGACACTCATCATCATTTTCACCTATGAACGTGTGCCTGACAACCACCTCCATTCTACCTTAGATTGAGTAGATATCTCTTGGATTCCTTGATCAGAATCTTCGTGGTATAAGCTAGAACAGATTGGCAGTCATTCTTGAGAATCCGGAAGGTCTAAACCTTGTCTGTGGTATTCTGAGTAGGATTCAGGGATTGAATGACTGTGACGAGCTTCAAACTCGCGATTGTAGGGCGTTAGTGACAGACGCAAAAGAATCACTAGATTCTATTCCGACATGATCGAGAACCGATAGATGAATAACCGTGCCGTGACAGAGCGCGTTGAACATTTTCACTGAGAGGATGGGAGGTAGCCATTGACAACGGTGAAACCCAACATACAGCTTGCCATGGAAGGAACCTTGCGTGCATGAAGAAGAAGACAATAGGAAAGTAGAGATTCAGAAGATGTAGCATCTCCAAAACCTCAACCTGTTCTCCATTACTGCAAAACAAGTACTTATTTCATGTTCTTTTACTTTTTACAACTAAATCTGAGAATTACTGATATCCTGACTAAGAATTACAAGATAACCATTGCTTGCTTCAAGCCGAAATCTCTGTGGGATCGACCCTTACTCACGTAAGGTATTACTTGGACGACCCAGTGCACTTGCTGGTTAGTTGTGCAAAATTGCAAAATTGTGATTGTGATTTCGTGCACCAAGTTTTTGGCGCCGTTGCTGGGGATTATTCGAGTTTGGACAACTGACTGTTTATCTTGTTGCTTAGATTAGGAATATTTTATTTTTGTTGGTTTAAAGTCTTTTATTTGAGTTTAGTTTCATATTTTAAGTTTGGTGTCAATTGCATGCTTTTGTTTTCTTTTAATTTTTCGAATTTGCATGTTCTTAGTCCTTTCTTGATCTTTAAAAATTCTAAGTTTGGTGTCTTCCTTGTGTTTTCCTTTAGATTTTCGAAAATTTGTGTGTGATTTTCTAAAAATTTCTAAGTTTGGTGTCTTTTGTGCTTTTATTCACTTAAAAATAAAAAAAAAAATTTGTTCTTGGTGTTCATCTTGATCTTCAAAGTATTCTTGGTGTTCATCTTGACATTCAAAGTTTTCTTGTTTGTTCTCTTTGTTTTGATCTAAAATTTCTATGTTTAGTGTCGTTTTGTTATTTTTCTCTTTCCTCATTAAAATTTAAAAATAAAAAAAATATCATTTCCTTATGTTACTCATAATTTTCGAAATTTTGCATTAAATTAGTCAAAGATTTTCAAAATCATATCTTTTTTTTAGTCAAGTCAAAATTCTAATTTCAAAAATTGATCTTTTCAAATCTTTTTCAAAAATCAAATCTTTTTAATTTCTTCAATCATATCTTTTCAATCATTTTTTTTTAATTGCAATCATATCTTTTTTAAAATAATTTTCAATCATATCTTTTTAATTGCTAATTCCAAAATCTTTTTTATTAATTAATTAATTTAGTTTTTAATTTTCTTTGATTTTATTCTTTTATTTTTTGAAATTTTATTTTATTTTCTATTTATTTTATTTTAATATTTTCGGTCACTTTTAATTAAATAAAATAAAAAAATAAAAAATAAAAATATAATTTACTTGCAATCCACATCATCTTTCTTTTCCATCATGGACCTAAGTGGAATTGAGCTGTCCAGAAGGACTCTGGGGTCGTATGCTAACTCCATTACAGCTGCATATGGGAGTAGCATCTGTATACCTCCCATCAAAGCAAGCAGTTTTGAGCTAAATCTTCAACTCATTATCATGGTGCAGCAAAATTGCCAGTATTCCGGTCTTCCACAGGAAGAACCTACTGAGTTTCTGGTACAGTTCTTACAAATTGCTGACACAGTACGTGATAAAGAAGTGGATCAGGATGTCTACAGATTATTACTGTTTCCATTTGCTGTAAAAGATCAAGCTAAGAGGTGGTTAAATAACCAACCCACAGCAAGCATAAAAACATGGAGACAGTATCTGACAAATTCTTGAATCAATTTCACCCTCCAAAAAGGATGACACAACTGAGGCTGGACATCCAAGGCTTTAAACAAGAGGATAATGAATCCCTTTATGATGCCTGGGAGAGGTACAGAGGTATGCTAAGGAAATGCCCCTCTGAAATGTTTTCAGAGTGGGTACAGTTAGACATCTTCTACTATGGGCTTACAGAAAAAGCTCAGATGTCTTTAGACCACTCAGCTGGTGGATCTATACACATGAGAAAGACGATTGAAGAGGCTCAAGAACTCATAGATACTGTTACTAGAAATCAACATTTGTACTCTAGCAGTGAGTCCTACATAAAGGAAGAGACCAAGGCAGTAATTACTGATCCTAATCCTCAAGAACATATTATTGAGCTTAATCAACAATTACTCCTTAAGACAAAACAATTAGCAGAATTTAAAGAGATGCTCCAAGACACCAAAAATGCTAACAAGAATATGGAAGCACAATTGAATCAGACAAGACAGCAACTATCTAAACAGATAACAAAAGAATGCCAAGCTGTTAAATTAAGGAGTGGAAAGACATTGAATGTATCAACTCAAAGGAGCAGAAAGCTAAGAAAGGAACAACTGACAAAGGATGACCAACCAACTACCCAAAATCCCTCTGAGGACAGTAAGAGCCCAGAGAGCAATGATTCTGGCGTTCAAACGCCAGAAAAGGGTAAGAAAGTGGCGTTAAACGCCCAATGGGTAGCCAATTCTGGCGTTCAAACACCAGAAAAGGGTTGCAATCTGGCGTTAAACGCCCAAAAAGCACCCAATCCTGGCGTTCAAACGCCACAAAGGGGTCAGACACTTGCAAGTGCTGACAACAACCCCCCTTAAGCAGGCTTCTCCAACCACTTCTGTAGGAAATAAACCTGCAGCAACTAAGGTTGAAGAGTATAAAGCCAAGATGCCTTATACTCAGAAACTCCGTCAAGCGGACAAGATAAACAATTTGCCCACTTTGTAGACTATCTCAGGACTCTTGAAATAAAGATTCCATTTGCAGAGGCACTTTAGCAAATACCCTCTTACGCTAAGTTCATGAAAGAGATCTTAAGTCATAAGAAGGATTGGAGGGAAACTGAAAAGTTTTTCTCACTGAAGAATGCAGTGCAGTCATTTTAAAGAGCTTACCAGAGAAGCTTAAAGATCCTGGAAGCTTTATGATACCATGCACATTAGAGGGTACTTATGCCAAGAAAGCTCTATGTGATCTTGGGGCAAGTATAAACCTAATACCTGCATCCACTATCAGAAAGCTTGGCTTGGCTGAAGAAGTCAAACCAACCTGAATATGCTTCCAACTTGCTGATGGCTCCATTAAATATCCATCAGGCATTATTGAAGACATGATTGTCAAGGTTGGGCCATTTGCCTTTCCCACTGACTTTGTAGTGCTGGAAATGGAGGAGCACAAGAGTGCAACTCTCATTCTAGGAAGACCTTTCCTAGCAACTGGACGAACCCTCATTGACATCCAAAAAGGGGAATTGACCCTGAGAGTCAATGAGGATGAGTTTAAGTTTAATGTTGTCAAAGCTATGCAGCATCCAGACACCCCAAATGACTGCATGAGCGCTGATATCATTGACTCTTTGGTGGAGGAGGTCAATATGACTGAAAGTCTTGAATCAGAACTAGAGGACATCTTTAAAGATGTTCAGCCTGAGGAATCAGAGGAAATAAAAGAACCTCTAAAAAACCCTCAATAAGAGAATAAGCCTCCTAAACCCGAGCTCAAACCACTACCACCATGCCTAAAATATGCATTTCTGGGAGAGGGTGACACTTTTCTAGTAATCATAAGCTCTGCTTTAAATCCACAGGAAGAGAAAGCACTAATTGAAGTGCTAAGGACACACAAGACAGCTCTTGGGTGGTCCATAGGTGATCTTAAGGGCATTAGCCCAGCAAGATGCATGCACAAGATCCTATTGGAGGAAGATGCTAAGCAAGTGGTTCAACCACAGAGGTGGCTAAATCCAGCCATGAAGGAGGTGGTGTAGAAAGAAGTCACTAAGTTACTAGAGGCTGGGATTATTTATCCTATTTCTGATAGCCTCTGGGTGAGCCCTGTCCACGTTGTCCCCAAGAAGGGAGGCATGACAGTGGTTCATAATGAAAAGAATGAACTGGTTCCTACAAGAACAGTTACAGGGTAGCGTATGTGTATTGACTACAGAAGGCTCAATACAGCCACCAGAAAGGATCATTTTCCTTTACCATTCATAGACCAGATGCTAGAGAGACTAGCAGGTCATGAATATTATTGCTTTTTGGATGGCTATTCAGGTTACAACCAAATTGCAGTAGATCCTCAGGACTAAGAGAAAACAGCATTCACATGTCCTTCTGGAGTGTTTGCCTATAGAAGGATGCCTTTTGGTTTGTGTAATGCACCTGGAACCTTTCAGAGGTATATGCTCTCTATCTTCTCAGATATGGTAGAGAAATTTTTGGAAGTCTTCATGGATGACTTTTTAGTAGTTGGAGACTCATTCAGCTCCTGCCTTAACCATCTAGCACTTGTACTGAAAAGATGCCAAGAGACCAACCTAGTTTTAAACTGGGAAAAATGTCACTTTATGGTGACTGAAGGGATTGTCCTTGGG
>NC_029776.3:47549841-47550130 GCF_000817695.3 Arachis duranensis | reverse complement strand
TCATTACTAAGGTGGACCCGTTCTTTAATTTCCTTGTTCTTTATTTTCTGTTTTTCAAATTTTTATGCTTTATGTTTATCTATGTTTGTGTCTTTATTACATGATCATTAGTGTCTTAGTGTCTGTAGCACCCTAATATTCAAATCCTTATACTCGAGTCATAAGTCAATGATATTACGGTGGTACGACTCTCAGGTGGATTTTTTTTTATATAAACATAGGTAATTTCGAAAGGAGTATTAATCGAGAAGCCTGAAAAGAGTAGAAATAAAATCGCGAAGACGTATCA
>NC_029776.3:47547375-47548092 GCF_000817695.3 Arachis duranensis | reverse complement strand
TCAGCGCATCGACGCGCACGCGCACACCACGCGCACGCGTGGATGGTGCCTTCTCGAAGAACGACGCGTACGTGCCAAGTGCGCCTACGCGTGGAGGGTCATTCTGCTAAAAGTTTTCTAAGTTAAAAGCTGCAGAATTCACAGATTCAACCCCCAATCTTCCGACGGACATAACTCTCTCATTTTAAATCGTTTTTCACCCGTTCTTCGAACGGCATGGACATCCCGGATCCAATTTCATTTCTAAAAAGATTTGGCACAAAACAGAGATCTGTAGTCCAAGTTATGTCCCGTCAAAGTATGTCCAAAAATCATATTTTTCATACAAAACCACAAAGTGCCCTTTTCAAAACAAGCCATTTTCAACCCTTTTCAAAATCAACCAAAACATGCTAGTTTCAACCCTTTTTGAAATCAATCAAAATATACCAAAATCAACATCAAGCCTCCTCAACTCATACATTAACACTATACCACGATGCACAAAACCGCCATATAACCATTTTTACCCATCTCAAACAAATGGCTAAATTACAAACACATTAACATGTCATCATTCAAAACTCCATAATTAAACTCATTTATCATAAACATCCTTTTCCGTCTCACACCCAGAGCAAGTGGACAACGCCACAGCCTACTACCCGGGGTTACACATCACATTTCAACATCTTCCATTATTATCCATTTAACACATTCATTCATTAATCATATATG
>NC_029776.3:47546548-47547342 GCF_000817695.3 Arachis duranensis | reverse complement strand
GGACATAACTTCCTCATTTTAAATCATTTTTCACTCGTTCTTCGAACGGCATGGACATCCCAGATCCAATTTCACTTCTAAACAAGTTTGGCACAAAACAGGGATCCAGAGTCCAAGTTATGTCCCATCAAAGTATGCCCAAAAACCTTATTTTCATACAAAACCACAAGGTGCCCTTTTCAAAACAAGTCATTTTCAACCATTTTCAAAATCAACCAAAACATGCTAGTTTCAACCCTTTTTGAAATCAATCAAAATATACCAAAATCAACGTCAAGCCTCCTCAACTCATACATTAACACTTTACCACGATGCACAAAACTGCCATATAACCATTTTTACCCATCTCAAACAAATGGCTAAATTACAAACACATTAACATGTCATACATCTTTCCTCATCCCAATTTCCAACAATACTATTTCCAATCAACCTTCATTATACATAACCAATATCATACTCACTATCACGTGGTTTCACCCCCAAATCAACCTTAATCATTCCTCAAGCATATATCACAACATACATATCTCTCATGCATTATCATACTATCAAGGCATCAATAATCATACTCACATATATGACCACATAATATATCTCAACCAAAATCAAACATACCTCATTTATACTATTTCACCCAAAATTACCAATTTCCATACTTCAACTCCTCAAACCTCATTATTCAATAACCAACCCAATCATTCATATATTCGTTATCTAAAATCCATACAATCACTTGTGTCATCATACAATGCACACATCAACTTACCTTCCTTACCTCTTACCGGCCTCCG
>NC_029776.3:47545930-47546448 GCF_000817695.3 Arachis duranensis | reverse complement strand
TCATTTGGTGTGTCTGGATGCTGCATGGCTTTTACAGCATTTAACTTGAACTCATCCTCATTGACTCTCAAGGTTACTTCCTCTTTTTGTACATCAATGAGAGTTCGTCCAGTTGCTAGGAAGGGTCTTCCTAGAATGAGAGTTGCACTCTTGTGCTCTTCCATTTCCAGCACCACAAAGTCAGTTGGAAAGGCAAATGGCCTAACCTTGACAATCATGTCCTTAATTATGCCTGATGGGTATTTAATGGAGCCATCAGCAAGTTGGAGGCATATCCGGGTTGGTTTGACTTCTCCAGTCAACCCAAGCTTTCTGATAGTGGATGCAGGTATTAGATTGATGCTTGCTCCAAGATCACATAGAGCTGTCTTGGTGCAAGCACTTTCTAATGTGCATGGTATCATAAAGCTCCCTGGATCTTGAAGCTTTTCTGGTAAACTCTTTAATATGACTGCACTGCATTCTTCAGTGAGAAACACTTTTTCAGTTTCTCTCCAATCCTTCTTATGACTTAAGAT
>NC_029776.3:47540610-47542410 GCF_000817695.3 Arachis duranensis | reverse complement strand
CTTGGTTGTGCTCTCTATGACTTCCTTCCTCTGCAACCCTCCTTTTCACACACTCTTCAGTAATTCTGCTCTTATTCACTAACTCTGAAAAAGTTCGGATCTCCATTGGTCCCACTGAACTTATGATGTCGCTCCGAAGCCCTCCTTCATACTTAATGCATTTCCATTCCTCGAAGTCTTCCGGAGCTCCATGACACATGCGGGAAAACCTGAATAGCTCCTCAAATTTGTCTGTATACTCAGATACGGACATAGCACCTTGCTTCAACTGTAGTAACTCCAATTCCTTGGCTGTCCTGGCGGAATTTGGAAAGTACTTCTTATAGAATTCCACCTGGAAGGCATCCCAAGTGATAGGATCATTCCCCTGTTGTAGGAGACGTCAGGCCCCTTGCCACCAATGCGATGCTTCTCCCATGAGTAGATAGGTAGCAAATTCAACACGCTGCTCTTCAGGCACCAACTGCGCTTGCAGTGCTCGCTATATGGCCTGAAACCAAGTATCAGCTTCAGTCGGATCGGTGGTTCCCTTGAACTTAGGTGGATTAACCTTTAAGAAAGTTGCCAGTGTCATCGGGCCCTGAGCTTCCCTTCCGCCATTGCCATTATTGTTTATCTGTTGCCCAAGGGCCTCCGCAGTGGCCTGCATAGCAGCAGCCATATTCTCCAACGCCGCCATAAGGTTTACCGGGTTATTCGAGTTGATTTCCGGTTCCTGTGTACTAGAACGATCTCTCTCACGTCCCCGACCGGGTCCACGAGGCGCCATCTGGTTCCTATACACACCAAACAATCGATATCAAGTTGATCAGTCTCAATATCGGAAGTATAGTGCTTCAAAGTACCAAAGGTACACTCATGGACTTCATGCTAGATGTATCAGTTAGATACCCTAACTAGCACAGGCACAGACTCAGATTATGCATTGAAGCATAAGCAGTTCCATCCCTCAGGCTCACGAGGACGAACTGCTCTGATACCATAATGTAGCACCCTAATATTCAAATCCTTATACTCAAGTCATAAGTCAATGATATTACGGTGGTACGACTCTCAGGTGGATTTTTTTTTTATATATAAACATAGGTAATTTCGAAAGGAGTATTAATCGAGAAGCCTGAAAAGAGTAGAAATAAAATCGCGAAGACGTATCACTCACGTTTCGACAACGAAAAGATAAACGTGAAGCCGAAAGCGATATATGGACAAGGCATAAAGGAGATTAAGAGATAGATAACAGATAGATATATATAACATAAGTAAATAGCCACTAGTCGCGACCCGCGAAGTTTAGGCCGGCTAGGGTACAGTATGAAAGTAGTTGACAACAGTACATCCTAATCTCTCCCAAAGGAAACATAAGAGCCGCTATAGGCAAGTTCCAAAAGAGTTCAACACATAATATAACCTTTTCAAAACAAAGGTGGAGAGATTCTAAGGAAAACACAAAGTAGAGAAAATAAATATCTTCGCCGTTTCTCAGACGAACCGCAGCTCACTTCTGAGCACTTGAACCTGTATCTGAAAAACAAGAGATATATACGGAATGAGAACCCCGGGCCCATGGGTTCCCAGTACGGTAAAAGTGCCAAATAAATACAATGCACTGCAATAAAACTCACTAAGCATCCTAAACTCCTTTTCACCAAGTATCTAGCCAAGATTCTCACTAATCCATAAATAGGCATCTGACGTAATGGGATACTAAATCTAGTTCATGTTACACATGTTTCCCAACTCGCTGATTCTTCCACGAATCAGACTCAGAATCATAAGCAAAACCATCACCAGTTGTTCTGT
>NC_029776.3:47539486-47539972 GCF_000817695.3 Arachis duranensis | reverse complement strand
AGCTATTACCTAGGCGTCACAATCTCTGACCTGGAGCAAGTGGGACGAACCACAACCCTTGCTACTACCCAGGTATCTTAAGTATTAACCCGGAGCAAGCGGGACAAACCACAACCCTTGCTACTACCCAGGTATCTTAAGCATTAACCCGGAGCAAGCGGGACGAACCACAACCCTTGCTACTACCCAGGTATCTTAAGCATATATTCATTCAATCTCATTTCCTATTATCAATCCTCATTGTTATCAAATCTCAAACATTAACCTGGAGCAAGTTGGACGAACCACAACCCTTACTACTACCCAGGTATAACAAATACATTCATTCAAAACTCCATAATTAAACTCATTTATCATAAACATCCTTTTCCGTCTCACACCCGGAGCAAGTGGACAACGCCACTGCCTACTACCCGGGGTTACACATCACATTTCAACATATTCCATTATTATCCATTTAACACATTCATTCATTAATCATATATG
>NC_029776.3:47526675-47537046 GCF_000817695.3 Arachis duranensis | reverse complement strand
TTGATGTGGTGACAATACTTTTTGTTTTCTGAATGAATGCTTGAACAGTGCATATGTCTTTTGAATTTGTTATTTTAAGAATGTTAAAATTGTTGGCTCTTGAAAGAATGATGGAAAAGGATAAATGTTATTGAGGATCTGAAAAATCATCAAATTGATTCTTGAAGCAAGAAAAAGTAGTGAATACAAAAAAAAGAAAAAAGAAAAAGAGGAAAAAAAGAAAAAGAGTGAAAAGCTTGAGACTGAGTGGTTAAAGTCGTGATCCAAAGCAAAAAGAGTGTGCTTAAGAGCTCTGGACACCTCTAACTGGGGACTCTAGTAAAGCTGAGTCACAATCTGAAAAGGTTCACCCAGTTATGTGTCTGTGGCATGTATGTATCCGGTGGTATTACTGGAAAACAAAGTGCTTTAGGCCACGGCCAAGACTCATAAAGTAGGTGTGTTCAAGAATCAACATACTATACTAGGAGAATCAATAACACTATCTGAATTCTGAGTTCCTATGGATGCCAGTCATTCTAAACTTCAAAGGATAAAGTGAGATGTCAAAACTGTTCAGAGGCAAAAAGCTACTAGTCCCGCTCATCTAATTGGAGCTAAGTTTCATTGATAATTTGGAATTTATAGTATATTCTCTTCTTTTTATCCTATTTTTTTTTCAGTTGCTTGGGGACAAGCAACAATTTATGTTTGGTGTTGTGATGAGCGGATAATTTATACGCTTTTTGGCATTGTTTTTAGTATATTTTTAGTATGTTTTAGTTAGTTTTTATTATGTTTTTATTAGTTTTTAATTAAAAATCATATTTCTGGACTTTACTATGACTTTGTGTGTTTTTTTGTGATTTCAGGTATTTTCTGGCTGAAATTGAGGGACCTGAGCAAAAATCTGATTCAGAGGCTGAAAAAGGACTGCAAATGCTGTTGAATTCTGAACTCTCTGCACTCGAAGTGAATTTTCTGGAGCTAAAGAAGCCAAATTGATGCGCTCTCAATTGCGTTAGAAAGTAGACATCCTGGGCTTTCCAGCAATATATAATTGTCTATACTTTGCCCAAGAATTAATGGCCCAAACCGGCATTCTAAATCAGCTTCAGAATTCCCGGCGTTTAACGCCAGAACTGGCACAAAAGTTGGAGTTAAACGCCCAAACTGGCACAAAAGCTGGCGTTTATCTCCAGAAAAAGTCTCTACACATGAAAGCTTCAATGCTCAGCCCAAGCACACACCAAGTGGACCCCGGAAGTGGATTTTTACGTCATTTACTCATTCTTGTAAACCCTAGGTCACTAGTTCACTATAAATAGGACTTTTTGCTATTGTATCTTCACCCCATCACACAATACACATTTCATATTGTATCTTCTACGGCATGAGTCTCTAAACCCCATGGTTGGGGGTGCAGAGCTCTACTATGTCCTGATGGATTAATACAATTACTACTGTTTCTCATTCAATCACGCTTGTTTCTATTCTAAGATATCACTTGTTCCTCAACTTGATGAATGTTATGATCCATGACACTCATCATCGTTCTCACCTATGAACGTGTGCCTGACAACCACCTCCGCTCTACCTTAGATTGAGTAGATATCTCTTGGATTCCTTGATCAGAATCTTCGTGGTATAAGCTAGAACAGATTGGCAGTCATTCTTGAGAATCCAGAAAGTCTAAACCTTGTCTGTGGTATTCTGAGTAGGATTCAGGGATTGAATGACTGTGACGAGCTTCAAACTCACGATTGTGGGGCGTTAGTGACAGACGCAAAAGAATCACTGGATTCTATTCCGACATGATCGAGAACCGACAGATGAATAGCCGTGCTGTGACAGAGCGCGTTGAACATTTTCACTGAGAGGATGGGAGGTAGCCATTGACAACGGTGAAACCCAACATACAGCTTGCCATGGAAGGAACCTTGCGTGCATGAAGAAGAAGACTGTAGGAAAGTAGAGATTCAGAAGATGTAGCATCTCCAAAACCTCAACCTGTTCTCCATTACTGCAAAACAAGTACTTATTTCATGTTCTTTTACTTTTTACAACTAAATCTGAGAATTACTGATATCCTGACTAAGAGTTACAAGATAACCATAGCTTGCTTCCAGCCGACAATCTCTGTGGGATCGACCCTTACTCACGTAAGGTATTACTTGGACGACCCAGTGTACTTGCTGGTTAGTTGTGCGGAATTGCAAAAGTGTGATTGTGCTTTTGTGAACCAAGTTTTTTGCGCCGTTGCCAGGGATTGTTCGAGTTTGGACAACTGACGGTTTATCTTGTTGCTTAGATTAGGAATATTTTATTTTTGTTGGTTTAGAGTCTTTTATTTGAGTCTAGTTTCATATTTTTTTGTTGGTTTAGCGTCTTTTATTTGAGTTTAGTTTCATATTTTAAGTTTGGTGTCAATTGCATGCTTTTGTTTTCTTTTAATTTTTCGAATTTGCATGTTCTTAGTCCTTTCTTGATCTTTAAAAATTCTAAGTTTGGTGTCTTCCTTGTGTTTACCTTTAGGTTTTCAAAAATTCGTGTGTGATTTTATAAAAATTTCTAAGTTTGGTGTCTTTTGTGCTTTTATTCACTTAAAAATTAAAAAAAAAATTGTTTTTGGTGTTCATCTTGATCTTCGAAGTGTTCTTAGTTTTCATCTTGACATTCAAAGTTTTCTTGTTTGTTCTCTTTGTTTTGATCTAAAATTTCTAAGTTTAGTGTCGTTTTGTTATTTTTCTCTTTCCTCATTAAAATTTAAAAATCCAAAAAAAATATCCTTTCCTTATTTTACTCATAATTTTCGAAATTTTGTATTAAATTAGTCAAAGATTTTCAAAATCATATCTTTTTTGTCAGTCACGTGTTCATAGGTGAGAATGATGATGAGTGTCATGGATCATCACATTCATCATGTTGAAGTGCAACGAATATCTTAGAACAAGAATAAGCTGAATTGAATAGAAAATAGTAGTAATTGCATTAAAACTCGAGGTACAGCAGAGCTCCACACCCTTAATCTATGGTGTGTAGAAACTCCACCGTTGAAAATACATAAGTGATGGTGGTCCAGGCATGGCCGAATGGCCAGCCTCCAAATGTGATCAAAGATGTAAAATCCCAGATGTCCAATACAATAGTGAAATATCCTATTTATACTAGACTAGCTACTAGGGTTTACAGAAATAAGTCTAAGTGCAGAAATTTACTTTCGGGGCCCACTTTGGTGTGTGCTTGGGCTGAGCTTGAGCTTTACACGTGCAGAGACTTCTCTTGGAGTTAAACGCCAAGTTGTAACATGTTTTTGGCGTTTAACTCTGGTTTGTGACGTGTTTCTGGCGTTTTACTCCAGAATGCAGCATGGAATTGGCGTTGAACGCCAGTTTGCATCATCTAAACTCGAACAAAGTATAAACTATTATATATTGCTGGAAAGCCCTGGATGTCTACTTTCGAACGCCGTTGAGAGCGCGCCATTTGGAATTCTATATCTCTAGAAAATCTATTTCAAGTGCAAGGAGGTCAGAATCCAACAATATCAGTAGTCCTTTTTCAGCCTGAATCAGATTTTTGCTCAGGTCCCTCAATTTCAGCCAGAAAATACCTGAAATCACAGAAAAACACACAAACTCATAGTAAAGTCCAGAAATGTGAATTTTGCATGAAAACTAATGAAAACATCCCTAAAAGTAGCTAGATCCTACTAAAAACTACCTAAAAATAATGCCAAAAAGCGTATAAATTATCCTAATGGCAGAAGGAGGTTTAAAGGAATCTCTATAGTCTCTTTGTGAGCCTCAGATTCCTCTAGGTCCTCAATAGGGAACTCCTTCTTGTCTGGGAGACGTCCCATGAGGTCTTCCTCATTAGGATTCACGTCCTCCCCTTCCTTTCTAGGTTCGGCCATTTTGATTATGTCAATGGCCTTGCACTCTCTTTTCAGATTCTCTTCAGTATTGCTTGGGAGAGTACTAGGAGGAGTTTTAGTGATTTTCTTACTCAGCTGGCCCACTTGTGCCTCCAAATTTCTAATGGAGGACCTTGTTTCACTCGTGAAACTTAAAGTGGCCTTAGACAGATCAGAGACTATATTTGCTAAGCTAGAAGAGCTCTGCTCAGAATGCTCTGTCTGATGCTGAGAAGATGATGGAAAAGGCTTGTTATTGCTAAGCCTGTTTCTTCCACCATTATTAAAGCCTTGTTGAGGCTTTTGTTGATCCTTCCATGAGAAATTTGGATGATTTCTCCATGAGAAATTATAGGTGTTCCCATAGAGTTCACCCATGTAATTTACCTCTGCCATTGCAGGGTTCTTAGGATTATAAGCTTCTTCTTCAGAAGATGCCTCTTTAGTACTGTTGGATGCATTTTGCCATCCATTCAGACTTTGAGAAATCATGTTGACTTGCTGAGTCAACATTTTGTTCTGAGCCAATATGGCATTCAGAGCATCAATTTCAAGAACTTCCTTCCTCTTGAGCTTCTGCAGGCGTTTTCTTTAGGTGAATGGATCCACCTGCAGAATAGTCCAGTGACATCTTAGAGAACTCAGATAGACCATCATAGAATATATCCAACATGGTCCACTCTGAAAGCATGTCAGAATGACACCTTTTGGTCATCTGCTTGTATCTTTCCCAAGCTTCATAGAGGGATTCACCATCTTTTTGTTTGAAGGTATGAACATCCACTCTAAGCTTGCTTAGTTTTTTAGGAGGAAAGAACTTAGCCAAGAAGGCCGTGACCAGCTTATCCCAAGAGTCCAGGCTATCTTTAGGTTGTGAGTCCAACCATGTTCTAGCTCTGTCTCTTACAGCAAAAGAGAAAAGCATGAGCCTGTTGGGATCTTCTGATGGAAGTCCATGGAACTTGCAGTTCTGTTGCATTAGAGCAACTAATTGAGGTTTCAGCTCAAAATTGTTTGCTCCAATGGCAGGGATTGAGATGCTTCTTCCATCAAACTTGGAAGTAGGTGTAGTATAATCACCAAACATCCTCCTTGCATTATTATTTTCAGCTGCCATCTCATCTCCTCTTCCTTTTCAAAAATTTTTGTAAGGTTGTCTCTAGATTGTTGTAATTTAGCTTCTCTTAGTTTCCTCTTCAGAGTCCTTTCAGGTTCAGGATCTGCTTCAACAAGAATATTCTTGTCCTTGCTCCTGCTCATATGAAAAAGAAGGGAACAGAAAATAATAATAAGGATCCTCTTTACCACAGTAGAGAGATTCCTTTATGTTAGTAGAAGAAGAAGAGAATAGAAGAAGGAAAAGAGGAAAATTCGAACTAAGAGAGGAAGAGGGAGTTCAAATTTTAAGATGAAGAGAAGTGTTAGTAAATGAATAATAAATAGAAAGAGATGAGAGAGAGAGAGAGAATTTCGAAAATTAATTTTGAAAAAAGGGTTAGTGATTTTCGAAAATTAAGATAAGAAATAAAATTAAAATTAAAATTTGAAACAATTAGTTAATTAAAAAGAATTTTGAAAAAGAGGGAGATGATTTTCGAAAATTAGAGAGAGAAAAGTAGTTAAGTGGTTTTGAAAAAGATAAGAAACAAACAAAAGGTCAATTAGTTAGTTGAGAAAGATTTGAAAATCAATTTTGAAAAGATAAGAAGTTAGAAAAGATATTTTAAAATCAAATTTTTGAAAAGATATGATTGAAAAGATATTTTGAAAAAGAATTGATTTTTTTTAATTAAAATTGATTACTTGACTAACAAGAAACTAAAAGATATCATTCTAGAATTTAAAGATTGAACCTTTCTTAACAAGAAAGTAACAAACTTCAAATTTTTGAATCAATCACATTAATTGTTAGTAAGGTTTTCGAAATTTTGAAAATAAAGATAAGAAAAGATTTTGAAAAATATTTTCAAATTTTCGAAAATCATAAAAGAAAAATGAAAAAGATTTGATTTTTGAAAAAGATTTTACAAAGATAGGATTTTTAAAATTGAAAATTTGACTTGACTTATAAGAAATAGCTAAGTTTTAAAAATTTTTGACTAAGTAAACTCAAATTTTTGAAATTTTGAGAGAAATAAGGAAAAGATATTTTTTGATTTTTTGAATTTTTAATGATGAGAGAGAAAAACAACAAAAATGACTCACAACATGAAAATTATGAATCAAAACACATGATGCATGCAAGAACACTATGAATGTCAAGATGAACACCAAGAACACTTTGAAGATCAAGATGAACATCAAGACTTATTTTTGAAAAATTTTTAAGAAAAGAAAAGCATGCAAGATACCAAACTTAGAAATTTTTAATGCTTAGACATTATGAATGCAAAAATGCATATGAAAAACAACAAAAGACACAAAACAAGAAGACATAAAGATCAAACAAGAGGACTTATCAAGAACACCATGCATGAAATTTTCAAAAAATGCATAAAATTTTAAAAAATGCAATTGACACCAAACTTAAAAAATTGACTCAAGACTCAAACAAGAAACACAAAATATTTTTTATTTTTATGATTTTAAAAATTTTTTTGCATTTTTTTTTCGAAAATTATTTTTAGAAAAACGAAAATAAAGAAAATTACCTAATCTGAGCAACAAGATGAACCGTCAGTTGTCCAAACTCGAACAATCCCCGGCAACGGCGCCAAAAACTTGGTGCACGAAATTGTGATAATCAATAATGGCGCCAAAGACTTGGAGATCTCAAACGTGAATCACACTTTGTCACAACTACGCACAACTAACCAGCAAGTGCACTGGGTCGTCCAAGTAATACCTTAGGTGAGTAAGGGTCGATCCCACGGAGATTGTTAGTATGAAGCAAGCTATGGTCATCTTATAAATCTCAGTTAGGCGGATTCAAATGGTTATAATGGTTTTCGAAAATAAAGATAAATAATGCATAAAATAGAGATAGAGATACTTATGTAAATCATTGGTGGGAATTTCAGATAAGTGTATGGAGATGCCTTGTTCCTATTGAATCTCTGCTTTCCTACTGCCTTCATCCAATCCTTCATACTCCTTTCCATGGCAAGCTGTATGTAGGGCATCACCGTTGTCAATGGCTACTTCCCATCCTCTCAGTGAAAATGGTCCAAATGCTCTTGTCACAGCACGGCTAATAATCTGTCAGTTCTCGATCATGTCGGAAAAGAATCTATTGATTCTTTTGCGTCTGTCACTACGCCCAACAATCGCGAGTTTGAAGCTTGTCACAGTCATTTAATCCTTGAATCCTACTCGGAATACCACAGACAAGGTTTAGACTTTCCAGATTCTCAAGAATGGCCGCCAAAGGGTTCTAGCTTATACCACGAAGATTCTGATTAAGGAATCCAAGAGATACTCGCTCGTTCGTCAGTCATGCGTTCATAGGTGAGAATGATGATGAGTGTCATGGATCATCACATTCATCATGTTGAAGTGCAACGAATATCTTAGAACAAGAATAAGCTGAATTGAATAGAAAATAGTAGTAATTCCATTAAAACTTGAGGTACAGCAGAGCTCCACACCCTTAATCTATGGTGTGTAGAAACTCCACCGTTGAAAATACATAAGTGATGGTGGTCCAGGCATGGCCGAATGGCCAGCCCCTAAATGTGATCAAAGATGTAAAATCCCAGATGTTCAATACAATAGTAAAATATCCTATTTATACTAGACTAGCTACTAGGGTTTACAGAAATAAGTCTAAGTGCAAAAATCCACTTCCAGGGCCCACTTTGGTGTGTGCTTGGGCTGAGCTTGAGCTTTACACGTGCAGAGGCTTCTCTTGGAGTTAAACGCCAAGTTGTAACGTGTTTTTGGCGTTTAACTCTGGTTTGTGACATGTTTCTGGCGTTTTACTCCAGAATGCAGCATGGAACTGGCGTTGAACGCCAGTTTGCGTCATCTAAACTCGAACAAAGTATGGACCATTATATATTGCTGGAAAGCCCTGGATGTCTACTTTCCAACGCCATTGAGAGCGCGCCATTTGAATTTTTATAGCTCCAGAAAATCTATTTCGAGTGCAGGGAGGTCAGAATCCAACAGCATCAGCAGTCCTTTTTCAGCCTGAATCAGATATTTGCTCAGGTCCCTCAATTTCAGCCAAAAAATACTTGAAATCATAGAAAAACACACAAACTCATAGTAAAGTCCAGAAATGTGAATTTTGCATGAAAACTAATGAAAACATCCCTAAAAGTAGCTAGATCCTACTAAAAACTACCTAAAAATAATGCTAAAAAGCGTATAAATTATCCGCTCATCAAAAAGTTTTTTTAAAAAGTTTTTGAAAAAATTAAGAAAAACAATTAAAAGAGAAATAAAACCTTAAATAATACCTAATCTAAACAACAAGATAGTTTGGTAGTTAGTCAAACTCGAACAATTCCCGGCAACGGCACCAAAAACTTGGTGCACAAAATTGAACTCCGCAAGTTTCGCACAGATGAATCGGTAAGTGTACCGAGTCGTCCAAGTAATACCTCAGGTGAGTGAGGGTCGAATCCCACAGAGATTGTCGGATTGAGCAAGCAATGGCTGTCTTGTAAATCTTAGTCAGGCGATTAGAAAAGATGGTTGTTTGTTTGAAAGAATAAATAAAATAATAAATATGAAATACCAAATTGATATGAAAAACAATGATAGAGATTTAGTTAAGGTTTCGGAGATACGTATTCTTTCTGGATTAATTTTTCTTACTGTCTACTTCAATAACAAATGATTCATTCAATGGCAGCCGTAAGTGATTAACTCATATCCTCTCATCAAGTTAATCTCTTTTAAACCATAGCAGTCCACCACATCCGAGCAACTCGTGTCCTCTCATCAAATTAAATCTTGGCTTCCCACTTTGACCGAAGGTGAAGACCTAAGCAATCCACTCCCCTTCGCGATCCTACTCAGAATGCCACAGACAAGGTCAGACCTTCTGGATCAGGAAATGCTGCTTCTCTGACTCTAGCCTTAACGCCACAGAGACCTCAGTAACCCACGGTTAACGGGATTTTATGTCACTAACCCTAACTTAGGAGGTTTAGTTGCTCATAGCTTATGGAAAGTAATAGTAAAACGTGCAAAAGGGCAAAGATCTCTAACAGTTGTGATCTTTGTTCTATATATAATAACCTAATAACTAAGAAGTACAAAAGTATGATAGACTAGACTAAAGGTGCGAAAGTCCACTCTTGAGCCCACTTTGGTTGAGTACTTGGACTGAGTTTGGCATTCAATCTTGAGGGATGGGCATTGAACACCCATTAGGGGGTTGATCCACGCTACCTTATGCTTCTAGGTGGGCGTTGAATGCCCCAAAGGGAGTGATTGGGCATTCAACGCTGGCTTGAATCTCCTTGGGGCGTTGAACGCCAGAAAGTGGGTAGTTTATTGGCGTTCAATGCCCAATATGGGCAGGCTCCTTCGAAGAAAAGTATAAACCATTATATATTGCTGGAAAGCTCTAGAAGTTAGCTTTCCAACGTTGTAGATAGAGATAGAGATATTGGAGAAATTCAGGGAGGCAGTTATTTACTTAGATAAGCATAAGCTGCCCCCTTTTCATCGTGTTCGACCTCTTTAAAGAGGTCAGGTATGCGGTAGAGGTCACCCTCTTAGGTAGGTCTTTCATCCTTATTGAACCTGGCTTTTGTATTTTAGACTAAGATATGAACAAGTACTTTATTTATATTGGATTAAATTAAATCATTAATTTTAATTATATCAATCTCATTTGAACTTCAAAATTTTATAATTTTAAGATTTCAAATTATTTGAATAAGTATGCCGGTCCCAAGCCCGGATAAAGGAGGAGGGTTGTGTTAGGTCTTCGGCAACCAACATAAAAATATAGCCAAACCCCCCATGACATGAATCAAAGACATTATTGCGCTAAAGCTAGGTCGTTGCCCGGAAGCAACACGCTGTATGGCTCGAGTACGATGTCAAAGCAAGAGCCGCTGCATCGGTGCCCGGATGTAATGTTAAATGAGCAAGGGTTCTCGCATTTTTGTGAACGAACGAGGGTAAATAAGCTAGTTCACAAAGTAAAAGGTAAAGGTCAAAATGACAGAAGGTTGAGATTTGGGACATGGAACATAGGCACTCTAACAAGAAAGTCCATGGAGGTGGTGGACACCAGGACAAGGAGGAAGATTAACATTATGTGCCTACAAGGAACGAAATGAGTTGGTGCAAAGGCTAAGGAGTTGGATACTTCTGGTTTCAAACTTTGGCATACAGGAAAGGTGAAGAATAGGAATGGGGTTGGAATAATTGTGGATAAGTAGTGGAAGAAGGACGTAGTGGATGTTAAGAGGGTGGGAGATCGGATCATTTCTATCAAACTTGTGGTGGAGGGAGGTGCTTTCCATGTGATTAGCGCCTATGCACCGCAAGTGGGTTCGGACAAACAACAC
>NC_029776.3:47497398-47526541 GCF_000817695.3 Arachis duranensis | reverse complement strand
TGGTAAAACTATTTTGGACTTTTCCTCAACCTTTGATCTTCTCATCGCAAATACATGTTTTAAAAAGAGAGACGAACATCTTATAACCTATAAGAGTGGCATGACAAGCTCTCAAATCGACTTCTTCTTGTTGAAGAGAGTCAGCCGGAAATTTTGCATTAACTGTAAAATTATCCCGGGAGAGAGTTTGACAACACAACATAGGGTGCTCGTCATGAATTTTCGCGTTGAGCAAAAGTTGAAGAAAAGACATCATACGAATAACCCAAGGACGAGGTGGTGGCGGATGAAAGGCGAGGAATAAAGAAGCTTCCTAAGACGGGTAGGAGAAGAGGAGTGCTTTAAAAAATGGTCTTTATGCCGCAACGTAGATAACTGGAAAAATATAAGGCGGCTAAGAAAGAGACAAAAGTGGCTGTAAGTGAAGCAAAAACAAGAGCATATGAGGGTCTCTACCAGTCTTTGGGCACGAAAGAAGGAGAAAAATGTATATATAGAATCGCAAAGAGCCGGAAAAGAAGAACGAGAGATTTGGATCAAGTTAAGTGCATAAAGGATAAGGATGGAGAGGTGTTGGCTCAAGAGGAGAAGATTAATGAAAGGTGGAAGAGCTACTTCTACGAGTTATTTAATGAGGGACAGAAGACTCTTCCGAGTCTTGGTTGATTATGCACAAGGGAAGAAGATCAAAACTTTGACTACTATCGAAGGATTCGAGACTTCAAGGTAAAAGAGGCTCTAAAGCAGATGAAAAATGGCAGGTAGTAGGACCTGATAATATCCCGATTGAGGTTTGGAAGGGTCTTGGAGAAAAAGGCATCAACTAGTTAACCAAGCTTTTTAATGAGATTTTAAGGTCAAAGAAGATGCCTAATGAGTGGAGAAAGAGCACCTTGGTACCTATCTACAAGAAAAAGAGGGATATACAAAGTTGCGAAAACTATAGAAGGATTAAGCTTATGAGTCACACTATGAAGTTATGGATAAGGGTGATAGAACGAAGGTTGAGAAAAGAGACACAAGTAACAGAGAACCAATTTGGATTTATGCCAGGAAGATCTACCACTGAAGTGATATACCTATTAAGAAGGATGATGGAGAGGTATCGTAGTAATAAAAGGGATCTACATATGGTGTTTATAGATTTGGAAAAAGCATATGATAGGGTACCAAGGGAGGTCTTATGGAAGGTTTTAGAAAAGAGGAGAGTAAGGATCGCATATATTCGGGCAATTAAAGGCATGTATGATGGGGCCACAACTAGTGTGAAGACTCAAGGTGGTGTGACAGAGGAATTCCCTATTGGTATAGTATTACACTAGGGATCATCCTTAAGTCCATACCTTTTCACATTAGTCTTGGAAGTACTCACAGAGCACATCTAAGAACCTGTGCCATGGTGCATGCTTTTTGCCGATGATATCGTCCTTATGGGAGAGTCAAGGGAAGACCTAAATAAGAAGTTGGAGTTATGGAGAGAAGCTTTAGAAGTGTATGGTTTGCACATATGCTGTTGCATGACGGAATATATGGAATGTAAGTTCAGTCTGAGAAGGGAAAACCCCAATATAGAGGTGAAGATTGGAGAAAACATCCTAGGAAAAGTTAAAAGTTTTAAGTATATTGGGTGCATCATACAGGATAATGGAGAGATTGAACAGGATGTAAATCATAGGATCCAAGCAAGTTGGTCAAAATGGCGGAGTGCATCTGATTTTATATGCGACAAAAAAACGCCTTTAAAACTTAAAAAGTAAATTTTATCGCACCGCTATTAGACTGGCTATGCTGTATGGTACGGAGTGTTGGGCGGCTAAAGGGGAGCACGAACATAAGTTGAGTGTGGCAGAGATGAAGATGTTGAGATGGATGAGTGGTCATACGCGATTGGATAAAATAAGGAATGAAGATATAAGGGAGAGAGTTGGAGTAGCACCCATTGTGGAAAAGATGGTTGAATCGCGTCTCAGATGGTTTGGACATGTAAGAAGAAGATTGATAGAACATCCAGTCAGGAGGGTGGATGAGATGGAAGATGGACAAAGGGCGAAAGGCAGAGAAAGACCTAAGAAGACCATCCATGAGGTGGTCAAACGAGATCTACATGTAAACAGTCTCTCTGTAGACATGATACATGACAGAGCACAATGACATCGTTTGATTCATGTAGCCGACCCCACTTAGTGGGACAAAGCTTTGTTGTTGTTGTTTATTATACATCGGATACTCAGTACCCGGATATGTATAACTGCTCAGTACGCGGTTTATATACAACTAGCCAGTTATACATATATCGAGGTTTGTGTACTTAATAGTTTTTTGGTCTATGTACTTAACAATGTGTAATGGGTATTTAAAAACGTAATTTATCTACACACCCTTCCCTTCCTATGGGTTTTATTTATCAACTTCTTAGTCATAGCTAGAATTCAAATCTGGTGCATTTTCTAAAAAGGCAACATAGTCGCCACTAGACTCGGCTTTTTAATGCGACCAATCTGTTACGGACTAATTCTTAGTTACGCTTAACACAATAGCCAGCCCAAGAGCACCTCGGCCCATACAAAAAACACCCAGATTCATATCCATATCAAATTAACATTAAATCCGGAGCAGAGAAGGCACTTGTGGTCATCTTTTATGCCTTGCAATGAGTGCACCCGGATTTAACTTAATGTTCTCCTGTAGTACGCTATTTATTTATACTTTAATCAAGTATGAAAACGATTACAAACCAATTTCAGTTAATTTTATTATAGATGGTTATGCTCGATGAGACTTCAAATGTTACAACTGGCACATATGCTGCTTGACAAATGAATGTAAAGTATAAGATCTCTCATGGTGCAATCCAAGCACATTCAGGAAATGTCATACATACCGAGAGTACATAGTATCTAATACAAAGGTTACAAGTGCACCTGCTTCATAAATTCTCACCTTGTTATTAGCACAAGCAACTCAGTATGCATGATCATCTTGATCTAAATTCAGATGGAAAAGAAGGGGGAAAAAGGGAGCATTGCTGTGTCAAAATGCAATTGATAGCACAAAAACCAGTAGCTATTAATGGCATTGGTCCTGAGAAGTATTAGTGTTATCGCTGTCAACATCTTCGGTGGCACTTTGATGCTCTAGCGAGGAATTGTTGCTGGAGCCGTCTGCTGTCAGAAAGCCAAAACGGAAGACGACTCAATGCAGTGTTGAGTTCTAGCAAAGAGCCAAGATTTCTAGAGCGCAAGAAATGGCAGTGTCATAAGAACATACCTTCACCTTCATCTGCTGGAGCATAAGCTGAGCGCCTTGAACGTGTCTGCTGCGTTGTTGGCTGATTACCAGTGTAAGTAAGATCCCAAGATAGAGGGCAGAAAACAAAAAGAGAACATCAACAAAATTTATTCAAACTTCACTGAATGATACCTTTATTGCAATTGATCATTGAAAAGTAATATAAGTAACACGAATTCACTTCAGCTTCAAAAAGTAATATTAAGTGCCTCTTGCTCAAGCACATAGCATTTCTGCAACATTCTATAGATACATTTTTGGAAAGCAACATTAATCGAGTCTTGTTCCACTAGAAAGAGCCGGCTATAAGGATGACTTGAAGCTAATGTATTTAAACCAGAGAAACATCAAACTCAGTATTCAACAGAGTTTTACGGTTCAATATACATCTATTTGGATTTTGTTAGTTTGAAACAATTGGCAATGCCTTGAAAGAAATCAGGACCAAAGATTTCAAATAGAAAATTACTCCTCCTGTGTAAACAACACTGTTTCATCTTAAAATCACCACTAAGGGGAAAACAGAAAGAATTAACAAAGCATTTCTTTACCTGCAACTTTGGGCGAAGTGCTTCCAGTGGTCCTTTGGGCTTTTGTGCTCCTTGCTATTTGAGAAAACAACAGGCCACATTTATAAGGCATCAACTTAAAAGTACTGAAAGTCCAATTGAAACTGACAAAATATAAAATGACATAAACACACTTCGGAAGAGATAAAGTACCTTCCCCAATGCCCAATCAGCAGAATCAAAATAAGCGCGTTCATGATCCTACAAACAAGGTTAAAATCATTCAAAACAAAAATCAATTTTGGAAAGAATATTTCACATGAACAGACAGATGACCAGAAGTTTGAAGAAACGGAGCATTGCAGAAGCAAAGAAAATCAGATAAATGAAGAAGTAGTAACCTTGGATATTAGTGGGGGCTTCTTTGGTATTAGGCCTCCATACTTTTTCTTGATAACTTCTTCCTGCAAAAATAGAAAATAAGATTACAGTGAATAACAACGAAACATAATAACATAAACCCATATCATGAGATTTTGTATTAAGAAAATCAACAAAATTGGAAACAATCATTTTAAGAACCAGTATGTTACAAAGGGATTCTTCTAAATAATTAAGAAGTGAGTTCAACAATATCTACTCACACTTAACAGCTAAATATTCTCACATACAAACGTAATATCTGTCCATATTCCGAACTATACTATTGAAAATTATGATCTCATATTTCCTCATGTAGGAATAAGATAAGGTAATATTAAGATTAAAAAGTAAACACATGAATGAATTATCTGCATCAGCTAACACAGCAGAAGACGTATAACCTCCACCACACCACACTGGTACTGTATTAAACCATACACACTTAATATGCATACCAGTTAGACAAATAGTACAGCAAGTTAGTATTGAAAGGAGTACAAATGCTGCTTCGGCCCATTTGAACTGAATGTAACATAAGACCTTAAATAATTTAATTTTTAAAAAAAAATCACTTTTCCTTTTAACTATTAATTCAATCCGTGCCCCAAACTTACCATTCTTCCATTCCAAATGTATTTTTAAAAAAATTAATTGGAACTAAATGCATTCTACACATCATCAATTTCCCAAATCACCATGACACAAATAAATAACGCCAATTTCCCAAATCATCAATTTCTTTTTTCCTTTTTAAAGAAAAGGGATTACCTCCTGTTGTGGCGAGGGCATGGGATTTTCACCATTTGTATTGTTATCTGAATCTGGATGTTGGAGATTATCCGCAGGATTTTCTACAGAAGTAACTTGATTCTTGTGAGGATCTTCAACAAAGTCCTGTTTCTTTACACCCTCTGACATTGTTCACCCTCCTCTATTCACAAAATTGCTTGATTTCAATAACCGATACGAAAATAATCAATCTCATCTTACCAAATCAATCACAATATGCATGATAACAACCATAACAATTCCACAAAGAGTCCTAAAGAAGTTAGTTGATTTCAATCAAATAACCCGAGAATTTTCATTCAAGAACATGGATCAATCTAATCCAAGATCGATTCAGCTGATAAATGAAATTGAAAGCACGCGATCATTGAAAAGCGGAAAACAAAGAAAGGAACGTGGATCGTATCATAGCATACCGTACACCGTATCGTATCGAAGATTATTGGAATTAACGGCGGGAAGGCGTCGATTCGAAGTGTGAGGAAGTAAGAAATGAAGCCAATCTGAAATCTGTGTCGCAGTATCAAGGTAGCTGAACAACACGCATATTCTCCATTTGCGTTACTACAAAGTTATATATATAAATTTAATTTTGATAAACTCGTTAAATTATAAAGCTTTTGGGGGGGTAAGTATCCAATTCCGCAGCCAAGTTGGATTTAGTAGTTAGCTTACTAATTTATTTAAATAAGTATTGAACATTTGAATTTTATTTTAAATCTCGTATTGTACATACATCAATTTATTAGCGAGCGATAAACCTTTACATAAAATTCATTACCACGACAAATTAATCTTTGACTTATCGAATTAGGAGACACCATAGAAAACCAAAAAAAATATTCAACTGTCAAACAGAATTAGTCTACATTTCACTTAACAGATACATCTCACTTAACAGAAATGAGTTGATCACCAGATGTATATTAACAGTCAAACTAGCAAGTGAAAAATGAATACAGATCGATCGACCCCTTTTTCTCAAACAAAAACGTTATCGTTTTAACTAAATTGAAATGGTGTGTGAAGTGTATGATATGATCTTTTATATAATTCTTCATTTTCTTTCCCCTAATTACAGGATATTCTAAAATCTTTTGCTTTTTCCTTTAAAAAAGACAAATTCATGATGTTCTATCTAGTTATAAAATTGAATAAGATACTAATAGTACTGCTGACAAAGTTTTAAGTAACACTTATATCACTAACGGAAGACATAGCAATGTTGATGAAAGTTTTTGGTGTAAGCTTTTGAAGTAAGTAATGGGGAGATATTAGTCAAAAATCGTCCCTGAAAGATGCCTCGATCTCTATTGTTGTCCCCGAAAGATAAAATTAATCAAAATAGTCCCCAAAAGATAATTGAGTTGTTCATGTTCGTCCTTCCGTCATCTCCCTCGCTGAGTTGGCTAACGTGTGATGTTAACTGCCACCGTGGTAGACGCCTAGGTGTCCCCTGCTATTGCTGACAAGGTAACTATGCTGAAACAGTTCAAATCAGTCCCTTAGTGTTTGAACCCTAATCTTCAATTCGATGATAAATAAGTCGCGTTCAACAATCAGAGGGCCATATACTTGGGTAGACCTTGAAATTGCTGGTTTGCAGCGATGATGGAGGTAGGAAATGGAGGTCGTAGCGGTGGTGTTTCATTTTCGTCGAACGACGATAATGGTTCCAGTGCTTCAATGCCAACCAATAGGAAAATTCTTGAGGAATCATGTTTTTGTGGGTCGAAGGCTGTGATAAAAAATATGGGACGGCAGAGAACCCAAATAGATTATTCCATGCATGTCCAAAGTACTGGGTGAGTGTTCTGGAAAAAGCTAAATGTTTTCCATCTTGTTTTGTGTTGTTAGGTGTTTTTCAATTTTTTGTTTTCTGATTTTTGAATTTTCAGAAGGACAGTCACTGCAATTACTTTAAGTGTGTCGATGATGATAACTATCAAGGGGTGGCTGAAGGAGGAACAAAGAAACATTATAGAACTGTTTTGCCGGTTGAAAATGACTATGATGAATGGAGGTTGAAAGTGGCATGGAGACTGGGCAGCTTGGAAGCTGAAGTTAAAGCTTTGAAACTGCTAATAATTTTCATATTTGTGGTATTTGTCATTAATGTGACCCTGTGTTGTTTGTTATGTACTTTCAAGTAAACCAAATTCTATTAATATATCATGGTGTAATGAATTGAATGGCCTGAATGAGAATAGATGTTTCCATTTGGTTTTCTAAGATTAAGACCAAACTAATCCATCAAATGTTGCAAACTAATCAAAATCACTGCTGTAGTAAGATATATTAAGCTATAAACATAATCAGTAATCAAAGTACTCTTAACATTGTGTTGCCATAGAAGGCTAATTGTCATATTGTCTTAAGGATAAATACCTCAGTAAATTTATAAGGTTTTACTAAGGATACAAACCTAAAAACAAGGCTAGACCAAAATAAAAGGGCACAATACAATTTTCAAGTACATAGCTAACCACAATGTTTAATATGGAACTTCAATTCTCCTATGCAAAAAACAGCAAGTACCCCCATACAAAAAAAATTCAAGCAGAATACATTCATTTCTAATAAAAGTCATTTATTAGTCTTCCTTGGGGGCTTGAAGCCTGGAGTAGGTACGAAGGTCATAAAGTTGACCAGCTTCTTAGCAGTGGCTGAACTTGTCCCTGTCTTAGTAGAGATAACCACTGGTGCAGCTGCAGTAGGTTTAGGAGAGGACTTAAGTCTGGCTTTTCCATTTTCACCAGATTGACATTGAAACAATAAGTCCTCCTGTACGCTTCCATCTTCAACCAGTCATGACAATACTCTTCAACCCTTTTGTCATTCTTATCCTGTATTGCTGATATTGCATGGATACATGGCATTCCTTACAAAGATAATTAAAAGATTAATTAAAATTCGTGCTTGACTGAAGATGAACATAACTAAGAAAAACCTTGTTCCAGATGCAAAATAGGAGCATTAAAAATAATTGAAAATAAAAAAACAAACATGGAAAGAGGAAGAAACTCTCATAGGTATGAAATGGCTATTAGATTATATATCATTCACTTCATTCAACAATCAACAAGTATAATCGCCTTTTTGGTAATTGATGCATTTTTTTAATCATGGAACACAATACCCAACCAAAACCAAGAAAAACTTCATAGGAACAAAAGGAGTGTTATGGTACCTCATCCAATTGTGCCTTCACCCTTGGGCATACAATTTGACATGGTGGGGATCCCTATACATACATAGATACATACAAACATATAATGTCATATCATATCATGAAAATCTTATAGAGTAAAATGCTTGCAGAAAAATTCACAGCATACCAGGACCAAATTAGTGCCTAATTACTCAAACATTACACTAATCATTACCAAATGAAACAAATTATTAAGCTGATTTCTTTTCTCCTCAATCAAATTATGCAAGATATAAAATCTACACGTGCCAAATAAGTGGTACATTAAGCAAAATCCCAAAAGAAAAAAGTGAAAAAGGAAGCGAATTTGTATATGGGTTAGTGCATTGATAAAAACGAAAATGAAAAAATGGAGAAAAGAAGATACCTTGGTGAGAAAAGGAAGGTTGGGTTTAGGAGAGAGACAGAAAAAGAGGTTGGAGAGAGAAAAGCAGAAATGATTGATTTTGGGTTTGGGTTTTGTGGGAGTGGGAAGCGAAGAAGACGCGGAAGAAGCAGTTGAAGTGAAAGAAGATGCCATTGCTGTGTTGATGAAAGGTGATGAGTGAGTGTAGTGTCAAGTTTAGAGGTTAGCATTCAATCAAAACTAAATGACGACGACGACGCATTGAGAGAAGGTTGTTATGAGGTGGGGTGATACTTTGCAACATTTTTAATCTCTTTTGGACACTAAACGACGACGCATCAGGGTTTGGAGGCCATTCAATCAAAACTGCGTTGTTTTCGACATCTGTCACGGTGGCAATTAACGTCACACATCAGCTAACGTTAGCCAACTCAACGAGGGAGATGACAGAAGAACGAATGGGAATAATTTGATTATCTTTTGGGGACTATTTTGATTAACTTTATTTTTGGGGAGACGAAAATAGAGATCGAAGTATCTTTCAAAAAAGATTTTGACTTTTAACTTGATTTTTCAATTAGAAAATTAGTGAAATTGTGTATCGTTTAATTAATTTTGGGAGTTAGAATGTTTAATATTTTTTTTGAATGGGTGTCACGTTACACTAATAGAGGTTGGTTTGGGATTCAATGTTGCTAATTTTTTATTTAGTCTAAATGCTTTAGGAATTTTCATGCATAATTATGATTTTGACTTAATTTTTTTCCTTTTTCCATATGTGCATTACTTCACTGGGCTGAACCATTGTTAGTTGTAGTTTGATAAATTAGTTAAAATCATAATTAATTATTCATAGATTGTAATTTAAAATATCAATTATTTTGTGTGTCTTAGATGGATGATTTTATTGTTGTGTCTGTATTTTTATTATGGATGGAGCTAAGAAAAATTTAGATGGAATATTATATTATTTTAATAAAAAAATATATAAGTATTCACTTATATATTTAGATTATGTTAACTTTTTTATCTAAAAATTTTATTTAAGAAATTAAGTTACATAGAGTATATCGGAATGTACTATGTAATGCTCTAAGCTTTTATATCGATATGTTGTTTTTTAAAAATTTATTTTTTTTAATAATTAATTTTATTTTGATGAATTGGTTCTAAATTTCGAAAATAAAATAAATAATAATGTAACATTATTATTATGTTATTATTTTATTTTATATGACATAATTAAAATAGAATTTAAATAATAATATTATTAAGTTTAGTATATGTCGATATAAATAAAGGAAAAAGTTTAGTAACCAAAACTTTTCAGCCATAATTAGTCAAAACTTTTCATAATTAACTTCATTTATATCACTTAATAACAGTTATATTTTTTATCCCACTCTCTTATCATTCTACTTATCACCGTTCTTATCAAATCTGCTTATTAATAATATTAATTATAAAATCATATCCTTTTTATTAGGCATTATTGTAATCAATATTTAATATTCCTTTTTATAATTTGATTTTTATATATAAAAATACAATAAAGATTAATAATAATTATATTTGAAAACGGTAATTATAATATCAATTACACTAAATAATTGCAATTGATTCTTTGTCCGTTATGGTATTTATCATCAATTATTGAAGATATGAAACATGAAACCTATCCTAATATATACTTTATGTTAATTCAATCATATTCATCAAAAAATCAGAAGAATAACACCATTGCAAGCACAATAGTGTATAAGTCAAGAAATTTTACAAGAAATTGTTTTTATCTTTGTAATCTGTATGGCAATTGATTTCAACCTTAATACAGTACCTATGACAGAAGGTGGTGAAAAATTTGAACAACAGACGGACTCACCCAATGAAATTGTTGCCAGTCAATCAATTTCTGAGAATATGAAAAACTACACTAGCTCTGATGATGTATGGTAATAACCCGAATTATTTTTTGTGTATTTTTTAGCACTTTAGTTATATGCGTAACATTCTTGATCATTATTTGTTTGCTATTTATGTCAAAAAAAATAAAATTTTTTATTATTTTTGTTATATTTTTTATTTTATAAAAAAGGTTTTATGAAAATAGAAGCATTTAGAATTATTTTCATAACATGTGAACGATATACTTTCACCTTTGATTTATTTATACATTTTTTTTTAATTTTATTTGTAGTATCCTTAATTATATCTTTAGATTGCGTATTAGCAAAAACATCACTTTTATAGAGACTAAACTGAAAGACCTATAATTATTTTAGAAGAATGTTTTATATACCATTTTATATATGTTTCATATGTATACCTTCAAATGTATACCTTCAATTTTTATATATGTTTTAAATGTATACCTTTAATTTTTTAAAATAGTTTTATAATGTTGATCTCTAAAATAAGAAGTATTTTTTTAGTATTTAAACTTTTTTTTGGTAATTGGTATTTAAATATTTTTTTAGTTATATGCATAATATTCATGTAAAGTTCATGTTTTATGCAATCAATAAGATTATATGAATAACATCCATAATTACATGAAGTTAACATCCACATTAACATACATAATAAAACGAAATTAGCACCTAAAACTACAGTATGTGTTTTATTTGTTATACTCGATAGTGAAATTAACCACTTTTGTATAGTTAACTATTAGGTAGAGTTTCATTTATTTTTTTTCTTTCTTTGTTTTTTTCCAGGTCATAAACCAAGCCATTGGTGACGAGGAGTTAGATCCCGAGGAGGAAATGTGTTTCGGCACATTAGAAGATGTGCATGTATATTATTACCGATATGCGGCTAGGACTGGATTTGTCATCAAAATAAGAACCACCGGCTGGGAGACTAGAAACAATCAGAGGGTGGTTGTTAATCAGGCTTTGCATTGTAACAGAGATGGATACCGCACATCCCGTGTAAAGGCACCCAAGAGAAGGAAAACGGTGGCCTCAACAAACTGCAAAGCCCGTTGCTATTTGGCAATAGATAAAATGACAGGGCAGTAGAGGATTTCTTGAGTAAAGGTATCCCACTCACACCCGCTTAATCCGAAGCTATCTGGAATGTTCTCAGTAAACTGTCAGCTAAGTATACATGTGAAGGACTTGATACAACAAAATGACCAAGCTGGCATTAGACCGAGTAAGACGTACCAGGCATTAGCCAATGCTGTCGATGGCCCTGCCAACCTCACCTTTACAGAGAACGATGTTAGAAATTACATTAGTCGCCACTTACGCATTTCCGGGGATGAGACGGATCCAAAAGAGTTACTTAAGCACTTCTCACGGATGAAGGAGCTCAATCCGAACTTTTTCTTTGAAATAGATGTGGACGAAAACCATAGCATTAGAAATGTGTTTTGGGCCGATGCTCGGTGTAGAGCTGCATGGGAATATTTTGCTGATGTCGTGACGTTTGACACTACTTACAAGACTAATAAGTACGGAATTATTATTTTTCAACCACTATGGGATGTCTACACTTCTTGGGTGCGCATTTTTGCGGAATAAGGACACTCATACATTCGAATGCTTTTTCGTACTTGGTTGAAGTGCATGGGTAAGGCCCCCATATGTGTTATAACAGATCAGTTATTACAGATGCGTTCTGCATTAGAGACCATATTACCACACACACGCCATAGATGGTGCATATGGCATATCCTAAACAAGATATCAAACAAGCTGGTAGGTTACCGTTGTTTCGATCAGCTTATCACATGCATGAAGAGGATTGTGTTTGAATCCAAATCTAAGGACTCATTTGAGAGAGATTGGCACGATTTTATTGAAAAGTATGACCTCCACAATTCTAGGTGGCTAAATGGTAGTATAATCTTTCGGTTCATTGCTGCCTCTGTGTGGCTTCTTTATAGATGTTATTTTATAGTGAATATGGATGTTGCACTTATGGGTTAACCTACGCTATTTTTTTTGCATTTCTTGTTTTTCCTATTCATTTGCAGATATGTTTGCTGACCGACACATGTGGGTGCCAATATTTTTCAAGGACGAAATCTGGGCTGGCATGAAGAGCACACAGCGTAGTGAGAGCATACATTCAGTTTTCGATAAGTACTTAAACAGTAAGAGCTCTTTGTTGCAATTTGTTCGCCAATACCAAAACTGTGTTATAGACACGGAGCAAAAGGAGCTTGAGTGTGACACTGCTGATTTAAGGGGTATTATCCCTTGTGTTTCCAGCTCACCAATAGAGAAGCGGTTCCAGAGAGAATATACAAACTTCATGTTTCAAGACGTTCAGGATCAATTTATAAAAACGGCCAATTGTGACATCTCCTCAGTCAACCATCATGGCACAAGTATAGTTTGTGAAGTTGACCAACAAAATATGGTGTTTGACATGTTAGTGTATAGCAGATACGAAGTCATGTATTGTTCGCAATCATCAAACGTTCAATGTGATTGCTTTATGTTCCAATCGAATGGTATTCTATGCTGCCATAGTCTTGTTGTTCTTCTATATTTTTGTGAGACAGCAGTGTCATCACAATACATTCTATCCCGATAGAGTAAGAATGTTATTCGAAGACACACATACATCAAGAGTAGCATTGACATGGACCGTTCTAATGAAAGCATGACCATTTTTAGGGAATTGTGTTCTGATTTTTACAACGTCGCTCAGGATTTCGTGGCTACTCCAGAGGTTGCTGGTATATTGCGTGATGCTATGGATAGTGTTCGACACCATAAGAAAGCATGACATGCGACTCAATCCTGCGAAATGCACCTTTGCAGTAGAGGCGGGCAAATTCTTAGGTTTCATGCTCACACAAAGATCAAATGAAGCAAATCCAGACAAGTGTCTAGCCATACTCAACATGAAGAGCCTAACCTGTGTCAAAGAAGTACAGCAACTCAATGGGAGATTGGCCGCCCTATCCCGATTCCTAGCAGGAGCTGCAATAAGATCTCTCCCCTTCTATGCTACTTTAAGAAAGGGAAAACAGTTCGAATGGACAACAGAATGTGAGCAAGCCTTCCAAGACTTTAAGAAGTTCTTAGGACGGCCACCGATCCTATCTCGACCACGAGAATGAGCACCACTCATATTATATCTCGCAGTAGAAAGCCAGGCAATAGCCTCAGCACTAGTCAGAGAAGACGAGAATGGACAACAACCCGTATACTTCATCAGCAAAGCACTACAGGGATCCGAGCTGAACTACCAGAAAATAGAAAAATTCGCCTATACTCTCATTTTAACATCCCGACGATTCTGCCCTTACTTCCAGGCTCACACCATTAAGGTTCGAACTAACCAGCCCCTAAAAGGAATATTGCAGAAAATAGATTTAGCAGGCAGAATTCTACAATGGGCAGTCGAGCTGTCAGAATTTGACCTCCAATATGAAGCTCGGACGGCCATTAAATCACAGTATCTGGCCAACTTTATCACAGAATTCACAGATGTCCTGGAAACTGTCACAGAATGGAACCTCTATGTGGACGGTTCTTCAAATAAAACTGGAAGCGGCACAGGCGTAATAATAGAAAGCAACCAAGGAACCCAAGTCGAGCTCTCTCTCAAGTTCGGGTTCCCGGCCTCAAACAACCAGGCGGAATATGAAGCATTGTTAGCTGGTTTGAAGCTGGCTGAAGAGGTGGGAGCTCAAAAACTTAACATTTACAGTGATTCACAAGTGGTCACATCACAAATAACAGGGAGCTACCAAGCCAAAGATCCCACCATAAAAAAATATTTGGATAAGACCAAGGAACAGCTCGGACAAATCGGGGAATATAAGATCTGCCACATCCCCCGCAAACAAAATGCCCGAGCTGACGCACTCTCGAAACTAGCTAGCACCAAACCAGGCGGCAACAATAGAAGCCTCATCCAGGAAATGTTACAGAACCCGTCAATATCGGAAGAAGAAGAAGTCCTAGCCATAGTAAACCAGGACCAAGGATGGATGACCCCCATAATCAACTACCTTAAAATAGGAACACTCCCCACAGAAGAAAAGGAGCCAAAGAGGCTAAAAAGGGAGGCACAGTACTACACCATCATAAACAACATCCTGTACAAAAGAGGGATATCAGTACCATTATTAAAATGCGTAACGACCTCCCACACAAAGGAAGTGTTAGAAGAAGTACACGGCGGCATTTGTGGCAATCATCTTGGAGCACGGGCCCTCGCCAAAAAAGTACTTCCGGCAGGGTTCTATTGGCCAACATTACAGAAAGAAGCCACGAAAGTTAAGACATGTCCACCATGTCAGAAACATGCCAACTTTCACATCGCCCCGCCAGAAGAGCTCATCAGCGTAACTTCGCCTTGGCCATTTTCAAAATGGGGACTTGATCTTCTCGGCCCCTTTCCCCATGGGTCAGGACAAGTTAAATTTCTCATTAAGTTAAATTCCTCATAGTAGGGGTAGATTACTTTACAAAGTGGATCGAGGCAGAACCCCTAGCCAACGCTACCGCCCAAAGAAGCCAGAAATTCCTATATAGAAATATTGTCACAAGGTTCGGAGTCCCATATTCAATAACCACAGACAATGGCACTCAATTCACAGATGCATGCTTCAGAAAACTAGTGGCCGACTTGAATATAAAGCACCAGTACACCTCTGTCGAACGTCCACAGGCCAATGGACAGGCCGAAGCCGCCAACAAAGTCATATTGGCCGGGTTAAAACGGAGATTACAAGATGCAAAGGGAGCCTGGGCAGAAGAGCTTCCACATGTCCTTATTGAACGACGCCACATTCCACCACAAAGGAATCCCCCTTCCGGTTAGCATACGAAATAGAGGCAATGATTCCAGTAGATATTGAGGAAAGATCGCCTAGAGTAGTTCATTAAAATGAGGGAGCAAACTCCCAACTTCAGAGGGAAGAGCTCGACCTACTACCTGAAATCCAAGAAAGAGCTCGGATCAGGGAGGAAGCTCTAAAGCGCCGAATGGCTCTGAGATATAATCAAGAGGTAGTACCGAGAAGTTTTGCAGAGAACGATCTTATCCTAATCCGAAATGATATTGGAACAACTCGAGCAGGAGAAGGAAAGCTGACCCTACCGAGTTATAAAAGTACTTGGGAAGGGCTACTACAGACTGTCCGAACTCGATGGACGAGAGCTTCCCAGATCATGGCACGCCTGCAACCTAAGAAGGTACTACAGTTAGAAAAGGTAAAGGATCTCATTATTGGATGCACTCTTTTTCCTGAAAAGGTTTTTTAATGAGACACCAGGTTGAGACCTAGACACTATCCGACTTAAAAGGGATGAAAAAATTCCCACATATATATATTTCGCACTTTTCTTTGAATAAAATTTATTTAGATATTCTACAAGATTTCAAGACGCATTAATCTGAAGTATTCATCGTCCGATTATAAAGCAATAGATCAGCAGAAAGTAAAAAACAATTTCACTGCACGATCACGATAAAGATAACCGTCCGATAAAGGTGAAAACGCGATTCACCCAAAAGACGATCTAAAGATGCCAACCGCTTTCTACAAATCGGCAAAGATGAACACAGAATAATGTAAGAAGTTATCGAAAGCAATCCAAAAAAGAACCTGACGAGGTCTTACGGATAGCTAAAATAATAACTTAAAGACTGGCCGACGTTCAGAAGTCGGACCAAGTCAACCCAAGTTATAAGAAAACCCTAGAAAGAGATCTGGCCAACCCTATTAAAGAGGATTACTTTAACTTAGAAAGAGATCGACCTAACGAAGTCGGTTTCCTACAAAACAAAGTTATAAAAGTAATCCCTGAAAGAGACCTGACAAAGGTCCAAGAAAGATGATTACAAAAATAACTTAAGAAGAGATCGACCTAACGAAGTCGGTTTCCTACAAAACGAAGTTATAAAAAGTATTCCCTGAAAGAGACCTGACAAAGGTCCAAGAAAGAGGATTAAAAAAATAACTTAAGAAGAGACCGACCTAACGAAGTCGGTTTCCTACAAAACGAAAGTTATAAAAGAAATCCCTGAAAGAGACCTGACAAAGGTCCAAAAAAGAGGATTACAAAAAATAACTTAGAAAGAGATCGACCTAACGAAGTCAATCTCCTACAAGTTATAAAAGTAATCCCCAAAGGATCCAAGCCATAAACAAAACGCACAAAGCAATCCCAAGAAGTCGAGCTGCAAAGTTCCAGCATTCTCAGAAAGCAGAAGAGAAAACAAGTCAAAAACCTTGATATAATCTACAAAGTTATAAAAGCCTCGGTGGCCATCAACACTTACCAAAGATAGCGAGCTACTCTTTGTTTTTCAAAATAAAAAGTTGCTAAAACAAGCAACTAGAAATCGTTAGCAAGCATCTATCGTCAGCAAGCATCTAAAGTTTTAAAGAGCCCACAAGTCAGGCCAACTACATAAATATCTAGAAAGAAATCAGCAAGCATCAGGAGCCTTCTTGGCAGCATCAGGACAAGGAGAAGGAGCGCGAGTCTGAATAGGCACAGCATCTATAGTTCCATCCTCCCGATTCAGAACCTGGTAATCTGAATCAGGTGCAACCGGAGGAACAAAAGAGGTCGACACTTTGGCAGAGGACACAGGGGGAGGATCAGCATCATCATCAACCTCGTCATCAGGGACAATCTTGCCATCCCTGACAACGTTGTCCAGGCTGAAAAGGGCGAGATCGGCCTCGGGAACAATGACCCGAACTTGCTCTTTCAAGTTCTCGTAAGCAGCAGTCACGCTGCCAACAAGATGACCTTGGAGCTCAGAATAATCTTCCCGGGCATTGTCCAACTCCCCCCTCAGACGCATCACCTCCCGATAAGTCGTAACGTAACTCTCCTTATGCATCAGGGCTGTGTCCTCGGCCAACCTCAAAGAAGCTGCCAGTGAAAGGGAACTAGCCTTCTCATTCTCTAGATCCTTCTCCAACTTGGTCACCTTTAATTCAAGTTCCTCCTTCAGCCCCTTCATCCGGTCAAACTCCTGCTTTGCCTCCTCCATAAATGCTTTGGTAGCATGGAGAGAAAGATTCTGAGCAGTCCGGTATATAGCAGCCGCCATATACGCCATCTGTACGTGATTTCGGTCCATAAATTCCAAATGACGGAGGATGGACACATCGTCCATGGAGAGGGTACCATAGGGACCGGTTTGCTGATCCACAAATTCAATGGCATTAAATTCGGGAGCATTGAGGTCGAAAGGCTCAGCTGTTTTTTGTTTTTTATTGGGAGGAGCAACAGAAGGAGCAGCAGAAGTAGGGTGAGGATCCACCGGATGAACTCGAGGAGTAGGGATCACCTTCTTCACCCCAGTGGAACTCGGCACAGACGGCTTCATGTGCACTTGGGAGGATCCTTCCCCAGCCGCCTTGGCCGAGATGTTTTTGGCAGCAGTCGCCCTCTGCGCTCTTTTAAAAGCTTTCATGGATTCATTATTCTTCATCGACTCTGCAAATAAAACAGAAATTAAGCTACAAGTCGGAAAAGACAGTTACGAGTAATATAGAACAGATAAAAAAGGAAACACAAAATACCCAGCTCAGTTTGAAGAAGAGAGGGATTGGTTAGAAATTTCTTTGTGTCAAGATGGGGAGGTTGACCCCAGTGTTCTTCCAAAACAGTAACAAAGGCTCGCTCAGCCTCATCCAACATTTCCCAAGAATACCTGGAGACCCTCACTCAACGTTTCCCATGTATATCGGGACACCCTCACATCCTTTTGCCATTCCAAGGGAAAAGTAGGCTCGTCATTTTCATCCAGAAAGAAGGGCCGAGCTCCTTCAACAGCTCGGACCTTGAAAAAGTAGTTTTTAAAATCACGGAATGACTCGTCAAACATGGAAAAAACCTTCTTTCCCTGGGTAGATCGAAAGGAGACCCAAGCTGCCTACCTTCTTTCCCTGGGTAGAGCGAAAGAAGACCCAAGCTGCCTTCTTTTTTTACCACTCCGGGCTTAGTCAAGACAAACAGATAGAAAAAGAGAGATTGAGAAGTAGGGATACCAAAACCATTGCACAACAATTGAAAAATCGTTATGAAACCCCAGGAATTAGGGTGAAGTTGAGAGGGGACGACATTGCAGGACCATAACAGGTCGATCTCAAATTTAGTAAAAGGAAGGGTGATACCCAGCTGACCAAAGAAAAAGTCATAAACACAGAAGAAAGGGCGATCGTCAACAACCCGAGTAGAGAAGCAGACTCTCTCTTCGGAGGAGGGAGGGACAAGTTCATAGTTCTTCTCATCACCAGGATTACTACAGACCCTATGAAACTGCCTAAGCTGCGTGCAAAACTCGGAATCAACCAAAGAGACACACATAAGAACCATTGAGTCCACCCAATCAGCCATGCCCTCAGGAACCCGGGAAGGCATCTCTACAATGTTATTGCGAGAAGACATGAGGCCAACTAAATCCTACAATAAGAAAAGAAGAGTGGATTACTAAAAAAGCATCTCGGACGAGGGGCAAAACAACTCAACAGACGAACAAAAAGGAAAGCCCCAAGATTCAAACCAAAGTCCTGGGGCATCCTTTGGAGGCAGTAACAAAGCAAGGATTCAAGAAATTTCTACAGCTTACGTCCCAGCACTCATCAGAAAGAAAATAAAGTCTCAAAGGAAACAAAGGAAGTAAAAACACAAAGTCACCACCTTTCTACAGTCTATCAGCAAAAAGCATTGTCAAACATAAAAAATGCCAAGCAGAAAATCACCAAAGACGCAAACTTTTTCAGAATCAAGCAAAAATCAAAGGCGCAACCAGAAGCAGCGACAACATGCAAAAGCCCTAAAAAAAGGATTCAAGCAACGAGAAAAGCAAAAAGACTCGCACCAAAAATGAAGAAATTCCAGAACATGCAACGATCAGGCATGGTAAAAACAGAAAGATCCTAACTTTCTCTGAGCAAAATTCAAACTTTCTACAGACATATAAAGAAACAGAGGAAGAAAAATCGAACCTGGAGAAATAGATGAAAACCTCGAAAGAAAAGCCGAAGAGCAGAAGCAACAAAGCCACCCCTCGAAGCGGAAAACTGCAAAAGATAGAAGGAGAAAATCTGGAAATCACCCCTCTTCCGCAGAAAGCAGCGACAGAATAGATGGAAGAAACTACGAAAGAAACAGAAAATGAGAGAGTAAAGGGAGAAGTTACGAAGAAGGAGTGAAGAAGAGAAACCGTTTTTTGATTGAGAAGTTCAAAATAAAAGACCAAGAGAAAACGGGGCAATTAATGCCAATTAAATGCAGATATTAAAACCCTCTCGCGTTCCCAAAAAAGCGCCGATATAAAAACGTGCGCTTTCAGAGGAAAAAGTTCTACATTCAAAAGCTACTACAAAGGAATCGACAAAATGCTTGAGTTCGGCTTCACCAAAGAAGAACTGAAGTCAAAGACTCAACCTCAACAAAAAGACCGAGCTCAAGCAGGGGCACTGTTCATACCCTGGGTCGAGCTGTCCGACCCGGGATGTTCTACAGACAAAGCGACCGACCTCTTTAGGTGAAGCGGACCGACTTCTTTACAAAGAACTCGGTCCAAATCGACAGGAGAGCCCAGTAAAGGGCCCAAACAGAGGAACATGACCCAAATCCTAGGGCAACCCAAGCCTATAGAGATAAAGGCGGTTCCATTGAAGATATGCTGACCTCAGCTCAAAGATAAAGATTAGATAAGATAACTAACTTATCTTATCCAAAAGATCACATCTCATCATCATAAATACGCTGGAGCACCCAGGTATAACATATACTCTGATTCTACTCAATACCTGTTTAATACCCTTGCTAACTTAAGCATCGGAGTCCCTTGCAGGTACCCTCCACCCTCCGGGGACGAAGGATCAGCAGCATTCTCAGTTCCACAAGTCGGACACACCAGCTCCGGCCACTACACACCTGCCGGACACGTCGGCTCTGACCAATACAGAAGATCTCATCCGAGATCGACCTACAGTTTCAGGTAACCCTCGAAACAGTAATGCACAACCATCTCCTACCAATGTGACATCCTCCTACAAAGATACGCAATGGGCTTGTCCAGAAATGACAAACAATTTGGCTACGCACTCTGGTTCCTTAATATCACTATTGAATTCATTCCATTTACTTATTATTTCCTCTTTTGTTTTGTTTTTAAATTTTTTTCCACAGGAAGCATTTTTAGAGGATTCAAAGTTTAACAGCACTACAAATCATAAGCATTAGAGTTTAGCAACTACTTTGTACTTTATCCATGCTTCAAAGTTATTTTACGTTATCATGATTTTGGTGGTTTATTGGGTTTATTTTGTGTATTTAATATACTCAACTTTATTTTACCTTGCTACAGCTTCATCTACCATTATTAAACAAAATACAATAATGAACTTGGGCAACTAATATACAACTTTTTTATTCTTTTACTCTTTCTTACCGTTATTATTTGTTACTAATATTTAAAATAATAAATGTTTAGTTGATAATTTGATCATTATGATAATGTGGTGCAATACATGAATTTAAAATTGAATATCAAAAGTATCCGTACACAATAAGGTCTTTTTTTATTATTTAAAAAATTAGACATCAAAAAGACATATCCAGACATGTATTTTATTTACATCCAATAACATTCTTTAATTTATTAGAATCATAGTTGTAAAAACCGAATCGGACTGACCGGTTCAACTGGAAAACCGGTGAATCGGACCATGAACCGGTTCGGTTTACCTCTTGAACTGTTTAAGGAAGCAAACCGCTATGAACCGGTAAGAACCGGAACAAACCAGTTAAAATCGGTAAAAACCAGTGCAAACCGGTTTGTTTGAAAAATTATTCAAAATGTCTCCAATAGGTTTCGAACTTGAATCCTTCATGTTGAAGGGGTGCACACTTGCCACTCAGCCATGAAGCTTCTTACTACTTTAAGTGACAAATATTAATTATATAGTATACATTCAATTACATTATTTTATACATATCTAATTTAATTTAATTTCTTATTCTCTATTTTTTAAATATAATTATATTTTAATTATATACCATTATTAATATAAATGTAAAGTTTACTAAAACTTTATTAATCTGCTTGATTTATTTCAATGCTAGTATTGTGATTAAGGTTATTTATTTTGATGTTAGTGTTAAAATCTACTGATATTATAGTTAGATGATATAATTTGTGAATTAATTGTTACTTTTATTGTGTCAAATTAAGATACTATTATAGTATTACTGAAAAATTATATGTTTTTTTATATTGGTTATTTTTAGAATTTGAGACTTAATTCTTTCATAAAATGTTAGTGAAGATATGTATTTCAAATTTTAATTTTAAGGTTTTAACTATTTTATATTTTTTATTTACGTGACACTGGTTTTACTGGTTCGACCAGTGATTTATCGGTTGAACCAATAAACCAGTGAACCAGTAACTTGACCGGTTTAATCACCGGTTCGATTCTAACAACTATGATTAGAATAACAACCACGATCGAGTATTTATTGCTTGGGCATAGATATTTTTAGCTGGCTGTTAAGCATGGATAATTGTAAAGTCCAAAAAATTTTTAGTAGATATTCGACAGAAAGTTCAAACTTTAAACAACGTGTTCTCGATCTGAGCAAAAACAAGCCAAACACGTATAAAAAAATAAACTAATAATTTAAAAACAATTTTTTTATACATAATTATTAACTGGGATATTGAATTCTTGTGTTTTTTTCCATTCCAAATCCCAAACCATTTGCAAATATTTCATGATAAATCACGTAAATCCTGCAACCATATCAACCGTAAATACACACAGTAACTCTAGTCCTAATTAATTGTTTGTAGATATATTTACCCTGATGTCCAATATAGGTAACCTTTTAAAAAAGATGCACCCGATTTTGGTTTATATCCGATAACATCCATCTGTATTCCATGATCACATCCATTAAATTCTGAAATCAAATTAACAAAAAACACATACCGACCAACTCTAATCTCAATTTATGGCTTATAGTTCCGTTTAGTTTTCTTGGCCCGTTCTGCCCTTCAAACCAGTGATCTTGTTCGTGGGTTCGTCCAATGATCTTCAAGATTTTTCTTCTTTCCCATATCATCCACATGACGATATGGTACATTGAGTACACCATCTACCTCACTCTTAGAGATGTTGCCTTAGCAAATTAGAATGTCAGTTACACTTTCTTTTCGAATTTATTGCAGTTGGGCCTGTGGTGACAAACAGATGTATTTGTGTTTGGTATAGAATACTTTAAAAAAGCAAATATAAATCCAGCTAGGATAAGTAGAATTCATCCAAGAAGAGTTATTTATCAATTATTAAATACGCAAATAAGCATCAGCATATGTTTTGGATTTCACTAATCGTCGTCCAAATAGGCATGTTCAATTCATCCTCTGCCAAGCTCTTTGGATCCCATATTTCCATCCATTTAATGACGTATACGACACAGTCCCACCTATGCAACACAAATGACAAAAAGTCGTGCCAACATATTAAAATTTGTTTAGGTTGATTTTTTAAACCGTTCTTCGTTTTCATCTCTAGACTTACCCATTTGGCTATTTTTGGAGCCTTATTTCATAGCAACAGTTATAGCCCTCAGCTGTGAATACTACATTTGGGTCTACAGTTGCTGTCATCTCTTAGAGAAGAAAGCCCTTTGACAAGCCAGACAGAAAAAATTAGGGAGAAAAATATAAAAAAAATATAAATGGAAGGCAACACCTAACACCCGAAAAAATATGCATCATCAAATCTATTCTCACTTACTACATATTTATCTATTTTCTCTCGGCGCTCCAAGTGTGGGCCATTGTTTATGGAGTCTAACACCCATAGGTTATCAGTCTGCTGGTGGAGTACATATAGCCACCAGTGATCATCTCGACACTGGAACAAACCACTTCATCGTTGAATAAAGCATGTTAGCATATAGTTATTTTTTTCATATTCTTGTAATGAAAAAATAGATTTTGTGTGTGGATGATGAACGGTTTTTTGACGGTTTAGAATTTCACTAATGAAATCTCGTTGTAAAGTATAGTTTCTAAACCAAACAATAATCCTTTCATACAAAAAGTTGTTTGTCACTAGTACAAACCCCTGAAATTTATAAAAGGAAGTATTGGACCTCGGGTTGTTCTCCCTAAGAATTGTAATGAAGTGTCTTGTTATTGGTTGTGAGTTATATTTGGGGTTTTTAAGAATTTGGACAAGAAATATAAATGGCAAAGGAAATAAACTAACAACTAACAAAGCTCTTGGCAAGATGTGAGAACTAGAAGTCCTATCCTAGTTATCCTCCTCAATTGTGATAACAAATTGTCCATTGCTCCCACTTAGTTAACCTCTAACCATGGAGGAAAGTCAAGTGGATGAATCAATTTGATTCCTCAAGTCCTAATCAACTCCTAAAGGAAAGACTAGCTTTAGAGGCATTCAAATCAATTAGCAACTTCTAATTATCAATCAACAAAGGAATTAGATAACTCAAGAGTCACTAATTACTCTACCTAGGCCAAGAAGAACAAAACCTACACTAAAATCCAACCAAGCATTTCATCAAACACTTGGGAGGCATAAAAGGAAAGCATAGTAAATTGATAACAAAAATAGAATCTAACAACAATTATTGAAATGAATTAACAACAACAATCAAGAAAATCACAATTATCATGAATTACCTCAAATTGCATTATTGAAAGAAAACAAAAGAACAACAATCTATCCAAAACAAAGTGAAGAATTACAATTATCAAAGCACATAACTAGAAAGAGGAAAAGGAGAAGATTAAGACTTGATAAAGGAGAAGTGAATTAAAGCATGAATTAAACCTAGATCTAAGAAGAGGGATTAACCTAAACCTAATCCTAATTCTAGAGAGAAGTGAGAGCTTCTCTCTCTAAAAACCACTCTAAACTAAAACTAATTATGCTATATGATAGATTCCATCCCATTCCCCTTAATCCTTGATCCTTTTATTCCTTTCTATCAGCAATTGGCGCCAAAATGGGTTCAGAAACCCTTCCAAATCGCCAGGCACGTGTTGCTTTAATGAAGTCATGTGCGGGTTGCGACGCGTGCGCGCACGATACGCGTGTGCGTCCCTAGCCGATTCTGCAATGCGCGTGCGAGCGCCTTGTGCGCGTGCGAGCGCCTTGTGCGCGTGCGCGTGCTCGGCTGATTTCACTTCTTTGACTTTTCATGCTTCTCTCCACTTGTATGCTTCTTTCCCTGCTCCCTTTGATCCATGCCTAGCCTATTTCAATCCTGGAATTACTAGCAAACATATCAAGGCATCTTATGGAATCAAGGAGGAATTAGAATTCATCAAAATATGGCTTAAAAAGCATGTTTTTACACTTAAGCACAAATACGGGAGAGATTACAAAACCATGCTAATTCATAGGCTAAATGCGAGAAAAGGTCATCAAAATACTCTAAATCCAATACAAGATAAACCGTCAAATTGGGGTTTATCAGTGGATAAGTAAGTACGTAAATCACTAACATAATTAACTTTTTTCGCCTTCCCCGCATCGAACTAGTGCTGCCCGCGGCCTATGAAGTTGCTAAGAACAGGGACAAAACCAGTGTTCATCCCGGCACAATGTTCAATGTTATCATTAGTCAATATTATGGCCCGTAAACCCGTTTTGCATTAGTTAAACACCTAACGTAGTAATTTAGAGTATCCTTCACCTAGGCAATTATGGGTATTAATTAATATTAAGTGGGTAAGGACAGATTGCACTAACTATTAGTCTCGGTGGAATACAGTAAAAATCCGTGCAAAACCTTGTGTTACTCGAAGCATTGAACATGGCACAACAGTAATCAACCACCTGAATAGAGTAAACGTATTATATTTCACAGCACTTTAATGCAGAACACATACATAGCAATTGAGTACAATTTTTTTGTTTGCTATTACAGTATCGCTTACTCTTCTATGCCATCCCAGTGATTGAAGGTCCACTCGCTGCAGTTGAACATCATCACCATTGCGAATCCACGCGAGCGTGGTATTCTCTGCACCCCCTCCGATCTGTCACCCACTTGTATATCCTGTTCATGTCATCACCTGTAGGCCTTGCAGCATCCCCAATTGGCATTAGTGTGTCCACCACAGCTTTTGTTTTTCTTTTATTTTCTGGTGCTTCAGGTTCTGGAGTCGCATTTCGATCATTTGTTGCCAAAGATCTGGGCGGTGAGTCTGATATGTGCATCTGAGTGATTGATGAGCAGATAATTTATACACTTTTTGGCATTATTTTTAGGTAATTTTTAGTATGATCTAGTTACTTTTAGGGATGTTTTCATTAGTTTTTATGCTAAATTCACATTTCTGGACCTTACTATGAGTTTGTGTGTTTTTCTATGATTTCAGGTATTTTCTGGCTGAAATTGAGGGACCTGAGCAAAACTCTGATAGGAGGCTGACAAAGGACTGCTGATGCTGTTGGAATCTGACCTCCCTGCACTCGAAATGGATTTTCTGGAGCTACAGAACTCCAAATGGCGCGCTTTCAACGGCGTTGGAGAGTAGACATCCAGAGCCTTCCAGCAATATATAATAGTCCATACTTTATTCGTGATTAGATGATGTAAACTGGCGCTCAATGCCAGTTCCATACTGCATTCTGGAGTCAAACGCCAGAAACACGTCACGAACCAGACTTGAACGCCCAAAACACGTTACAACTTGGCGTTCAACTCCAAGAGAAGCCTCAGCTCGTGGATAGATCAAGCTCAGCCCAAGCACACACCAAGTGGGCCCCGGAAGTGGATTTATGCATCAATTACTTACTTCTGTAAACCCTAGTAGCTAGTTTAGTATAAATAGAACTTTTTACTAGTGTATTAGTCGTCTTTTGACCATGTTACATCTTTGGTCTCATTTTTATTTTATTATTCATCTTAGGAGACTATTGATCACGTTTTGGGGGCTGGCCATTCGGCCATGCCTAGACCTATCACTTATGTATTTTCAACGGTGGAGTTTCTACACACCATAGATTAAGGGTGTGGAGCTCTGCTGTACCTCAAGTTTTAATGTAATTACTACTATTTTCCATCCAATTCGATTTATTCCTGTTCTAAGATATTCGTTGCACTTCAACTTGATGAATGTGATGATCCGTAACACTCATCATCATTCTCACCTATGAACGCGCGTCATTGACAACCACTTCCATTCTACCTTAGACCGGGCACATATCTCTTGAATTCCTTAATCAGAATCTTCGTGGTATAAGCTAGAATTGATGGCGGCATTCATGGGAATCCGGAAAGTCTAACCTTGTCTGTGGTATTCCGAGTAGGATTCCGGGATTGAATGACTGTGACGAACTTCAAACTCCTGAAGGCTGGGCGTTAGTGACAGACGCAAAAGAATCACAGAATTCTATTCCAACCTAATTGAGAACCGACAGATGATTAGCCGTGCTATGACAGAGCATTTGGACTATTTTCACTGAGAGGATGGGATGTAGCCATTGATAACGGTGATGCCCTACATACAGCTTGCTATGGAAAGGAGTAAGAAGGATTGGATGAAAGCAGTAGAAAAACAGAGATTCAACAGGGACAAGCATCTCCATATGCTTATTTGAAATTCCCACCATTAATTTACATAAGTATTTCTATCCTATTTTATTTATCTTTTAATTATCTAATCCAATCACATTTGAATCAGCCTGATTGATATTTACAAGATGACCATAGCTTGCTTCATACCAACAATCTCCGTGGGATCGATCCTTACTCACGTAAGGTATTACTTGGACGACCCAGTGCACTTGCTGGTTAGTTGTGCGGAGTTATGATTAAGTGTAATTCACGTGTGAGAGCTACCAAATTATTGGAGCCATTGTTGATGATCACAAGTCCGTGCACCAAGTTTTTGGCGCCGTTGCCGGGGGATTGTTCGAGTATGGACAACTGATGGTTCATCTTGTTGCTCAGATTAGGTAATTTTCTTTTTATTTTCCTTTCAAAAAGGTTTTCAAAAATCTTTCAAAATTTTTTTCTTTATTTTCTTTTTTCAAAAATATAATTTTCGAAAAAAATAATAAAAATACAAAAAAATCATAAAATCATAAAAACCAAAAATATTTTGTGTTTCTTGTTTGAGTCTTGAGTCAATTTTTAAGTTTGGTGTCAATTGCATGCTTTAAAAATTTTTCTTGCATTTTTCGAAAATTCATGCTTTCATGGTGTTCTTCATGATCTTCAAGTTGTTCTTGGCAAGTCTTCTTGTTTGATCTTGATGTTTTCCTGTTTTGTGTTGTATGTTGTTTTTCATATGCATTTTTGCATTCATAGTGTCCATGCATTAAAGAATTCTAAGTTTGGTGTCTTGCATATTTTCTTTGCATCAAAAATTTTTTAAAAATATGTTCTTGATGTTCATCATGATCTTCAAAGTGTTCTTGGTGTTCATCTTAACATTCATAGTGTTCTTGCATGCATAATTGGTTTTGATCCAAAATTTTCATGTTTTGGGTCATAATTGTGTTTTTTTCTCATCATTAAAAATTTAAAAAATCAAAAAAATATATTTTCCTTATTTCTCTCCTAATTTTCAAAAATTTGAGTTGACTTGGTCAAAAAATTTTTAAAATTAGTTGTTTCTCATAAGTCAAATCAAATTTTCAATTTTAAAAATCTTATCTTTTCAAAATCTTTTTCAAAAATTAAATCTTTTTTTATTTTTTATTTAATTTTCGAAAAATTTTTTAAATATTTTTCAAAAATCTTTTTCTTAATTCTATCTTGATTTTCAAAAATTATACTAACAAGTAATATGATTGATTCAAAAATTTGAAGTTTGTTACTTTCTTGTTAAGAAAGGTTCAATCTTTAAATTCTAGAACCATATCTTTTAGTTTCTTGTTAGTTAAGTAATTAATTTTAATTTTAAAAATTAAATCTTTTTCAATCCTATCTTTTTATCATATCTTCTTATCTTATCTTTTTATCATATCTTTTTCAAAATTTTATCTTTTTCAAAAATTTGATTTCAAAATATCTTATCTAACTTCTTATCTTCTTATCTTTTCAAATTTAATTTTAATATCTTTTTCAACTAACTATTTGACTTTTTGTTTGTTTCTTATCTTTTTCAAAACCACCTAACTACTTTTCCCTCTTTAATTCTCGAAAATATCTCATCTCTTTTTCAAAAAATTCTTTTTTAATTGTTTTAAATTTTAATTTTAATTATATCTTATCTTTAATTTTCGAAAATCATTAACTACTTTTTCAAAATTATTTTTGAATTCTCCCTCTCTTCTCTTATTCTATTTATTTATTTACTAACACTTCTCTTCACCTCTCTTCATCTCCAATCACTGCCTCTATCCTCACCCTTGTGATTGGATTCTCCACTTTTCTTCCTTTCTTCTTCTACTAACAATAAGGAACATCTTTACTGTGACATAGAGGATTTCTCTTTCTTTTCTTGTTCTCTTCTTCCCTATATGAGCAGAAACAAGGAAAAAGGCATTCTTGTTGAAGCTGATCCTGAACCTGAAAGGACTCTGAAGAGGAAACTAAGAGAAGCTAAATTACAACAATCCAGAGGCAA
>NC_029776.3:47495605-47497336 GCF_000817695.3 Arachis duranensis | reverse complement strand
AGAGAAGGAGATGGCAGCCGAACCCAACAACAATAATGCAAGGAGGATGTTTGGTGATTTCACTAAACCAACGTCCAAGTTTGATGGAAGAAGCATCTCAATTCCTGCCATTGGAGCAAACAATTTTGAGCTAAAACCTCAATTAGTTGCTTTGATGCAACAGAACTGCAAGTTTCATGGACTTCCATCTGAAGATCCTTACCAGTTTTTAACTGAGTTCTTGTAGATTTGTGAGACTGTTAAGATGAATGGAGTAGATCCTGAAGTCTACAGGCTCATGCTTTTCCCTTTTGCTATAAGAGACAGAGCTAGAACATGGTTGGACTCACAATCTAAAGATAGCCTGGACTCCTGGGATAAGCTGGTCACGGCCTTCTTGGATAAATTCTTTCCTCCTCAAAAGTTGAGCAAGCCTAGAGTGGATGTTCAGACCTTCAAGCAAAAAGATGGTGAATCCCACTATGAAGCTTGGGAAAGATACAAGCAGATGATCAAAAAGTGTCCTTCTAACATGTTTTCAGAATGGACCATATTAGATATATTCTATTATGGTCTATCTGAGTTTTCCAAAATGTCATTGGACCATTCTGCAGGTGGATCTATTCACCTAAGGAAAACGCCTGAAGAGGCTCAAGAACTTATTGACATGGTTGCAAATAACCAATTCATGTACACTTCTGAGAGGAATTCCGTGAATAATGGGACGCCTCAGAGGAAGGGAGTTCTTGAAATTGATGCTCTGAATGCCGTATTGGCTCAGAACAAACTGTTGACTCAGCAAGTCAACATGATTTCTCAAAGTCTGAATGGATGGAAAAATGCATCCAATAGTACTAAAGAGGCAGCTTCTGAAGAAGCTTATCATCCTGAGAACCCTGCAATAAGCAGAGGTAAATTACATGGGTGAACCTTATGGAAACACCTATAATTCATCATAGAGAAATCATCCAAATTTATCATGGAAGGATCAACAAAAGCCTCAACAAGGCTTTAATAATGGTGGAAGAAACAGGCTAAGCAATAACAAGCCTTTTCCATCATCTTCTCAGCAATAGACAGAGAATTCTGAGCAGAGCCCCTCTAATTTAGCAAACTTAGTCTCTGATCTGTCAAAGGCCACTTTAAGTTTCATGAGTGAGACAAGAACCTCCATTAGAAATTTGGAGGCACAAGTGGGCCAGCTGAGTAAGAAAGTAACTGAAACTCCTCCCAGTATTTTCCCAAGCAATACAGAAGAGAATCCAAAAGGAGAGTGCAAGGCCATTGATGTAATCAATATGGCCGAATGCACAAGGGAGGAGAAGGACAAAAATCCAAGTGAGGAAGACCTCCTGGGACGTCTCTCAAACAAGAAGGAGTTCCTTATTGAGGACCTAAAGGAATCTGAGGCTCATATAGAGACCATAGAGTCTGAAATACCTCAATTTATATTAAATAGGCAACATATGTAATACAAACTACATAAGCCAAATAGGCAACATAAGCCAAATAGGCAACATATGTAATACAAGCATTAAAGTATCTGAAAATCCTAACATGAATGGCTCATAAGCCAAATAGGCAACATATGTAATACAAGCATTAAAGTATCTGAAACTAAAAGAGAAATATAAAGTAAAAGGAATATTGAACCTGCTGAAGAGTTGAAATCCTAAATCCTTTAAGAGGAATCCTAATCCTAAATCCTAAGAGAGAGGAGAGAACCCCTCTCTCTAAAAACTACATCTAAAA
>NC_029776.3:47493284-47495517 GCF_000817695.3 Arachis duranensis | reverse complement strand
TAAATCCTTGACACCTCAGGATCTGTGGATCCCACAGGATCATCTCAGGATCTGTGGACCCCACAGGATCCCCACCTAACATATTCCCACCTTAACTCCTAATCCTATAACACACTCTCCCAAAAACACTTCTTCCCAAATCACCTTAATCTCTCTTCCCCATCATCTCTTCACCACTCACATCCATCCATCCTTCCCACCCAAACCCACCCTACATGGCCAAAACACAAACATCTCTCCCTCTCCCCCATATCTTCTTCTCCTTCTTCTATTCTTTCTTCTTTTGCTCGAGGGCGAGCAACATTCTAAGTTTGGTGTGATAAAAGCATAGCTTTTTTGCTTTTCTTGCTTTTCCATAACCATTGATGGCACCTAAGGCCAGAGAAACCTAAAAAAAAGTAGAGAAAAGGGAAGACAAAAGCTTCCACCTCTGAGTCATGGGAGATGGAGAGATTCATCTCAAGGGTCCATAGCTCAGTAGAAGAGCATTTGACTGCACATCAAGAGAGCATGAGGAATTCCCTCATCAAGAAATCCCTGAGATACCTCAGGGGATACATGTTCCTCCACATAATTATTGGAAGCAACTAAAGATAGGAACACCAAAATCACTAGGGATCATGCAACAGAAGCAAGGAAAAGACATAAAGGAGCTCAAAAAGCACCATTGGACCTTCAAAAGGCGCCATCCTCACTAAGGTGGACTCATTCCTTAACTTTCTTGTTCTTATCTCTCTGTTTTTCGTTTTTATCTATGTTTTGTGTCTCTACTTCATGATCATTAGTATGTAGTAACTATGTCTTAAAGCTATGAATAAATTCCATAAATCCTTCACCTCTCTTAAATGAAAAATGTTTTTAATTCAAAAGAACAAGAAGTACATAAATTTTGAAAATTGTCCTTGAATTTAGTTTAATTATATTGATGTGGTGACAATACTTTTTGTTTTCTGAATGAATACTTAAACAGTGCATATTTTTTATCTTTTTGTTTATGAATGTTAAAGTTGTTGGCTCTTGAAAGAATGATGAACAAAGAGAAATGTTATTGATGATATAAAAAATCATGAAATTGATTCTTGAAGCAAGAAAAAGTAGTGAAAAAGCAAAAGCTTGCGAAAAAAAAAGGTGGCGAAAAAATAGAAAGAAAAAGAAAAAGCAAGTAGAAAAAGCCAATAGCCTTTAAAACCAAAAGGCAAGGATAAAAAGGGTCCAAGGCTTTGAACATCAATGGATAAGAGGGCCCAAGGAAATAAATCCAGGCCTAAGCAGCTAAATCAAGTTGTCCCTAACCATGTGCTTGTGTCATGAAGGCCCAAGTGAAAAGCTTGAGAACGAGTGGTTAAAGTCATGATCCAAAGCAAAAAGAGTGTGCTTAAGAGCTCTGGACACCTCTAACTGGGGACTCTAGCAAAGCTGAGTCACAATCTGAAAAGGTTCACCCAGTCATGTGTCTGTGGCATTTATGTATCCGGTGGTAATACTGGAAAACAAAGTGCTTAGGGTCACAGCCAAGACTCATAAAAGTAGCTGTGTTCAAGAATCAACATAGTTAACTAGGAGAATCAATAATACTATCCGAAATTCTAAGCTCCTAGAGAAGCCAATCATTCTAAACTTCAAAGGAAAAAGTGAGATGCCAAAACTGTTCAGAAGCAAAAAGCTACAGGTCCCGCTCATCTAATTAGAATTAATATTCATTGATATTTTGGAATTTATAGTATATTCTCTTGTTTTTATCCTATTTGAGTTTCAGTTGCTTGCGGACAAGCAACAATTTAAGTTTGGTGTTGTGATGAGCGGATAATTTATACGCTTTTTGGCATTATTTTTAGGTAATTTTTAGTATGATCTAGTTACTTTTAAGGATGTTTTCATTAGTTTTTATGCTAAATTCATATTTCTGGACTTTACTATGAGTTTGTGTGTTTTTCTGTGATTTCAGGTAATTTCTGGCTGAAATTGAGGGACCTGAGCAAAACTCTGATAGGAGGCTGACAAAGGACTGCTGATACTGTTGGAATTTGACCTCCCTACACTCGAAATGGATTTTTTGGAGCTATAGAACTTCAAATGGCGTGCTCTCAATGGCGTTGGAAAGTAGACATCCAGAGCTTTTTAGCAATATATAATAGTTTATACTTTATTTGTGATTAGACGATGTAAACTGGCGCTCAACGCCAGTTCCATGCTGCATTCTGGAGTCAAACGCCAGAAACACGTCACGAACTAG
>NC_029776.3:47488246-47493125 GCF_000817695.3 Arachis duranensis | reverse complement strand
TTACTTACTTCTGTAAACCCTAGTAGCTAGTTTAGTATAAATAGAATTTTTTACTAGTGTATTAGTCGTCTTTTGACCACGTTACATCTTTGGTCTCATTTTTATTTTATTATTCATCTTAGGAGACTATTGATCACATTTTGGGGGCTGGCCATTCGGCCATGCCTGGACCTATCACTTATGTATTTTCAACGGTGGAGTTTCTACACACCATAGATTAAGGGTGTGGAGTTCTGCTGTACCTCAAGTTTTAATGCAATTACTACTATTTTCCATCCAATTCAATTTATTCCTATTCTAAGATATTCGTTGCACTTCAACTTGATGAATGTGATGATCCGTGACACTCATCATCATTCTCACCTATGAACGCGCGTGATTGACAACCACTTCCGTTCTACCTTAGACCGGGCGCATATCTCTTGGATTCCTTAATCAGAATCTTCGTGGTATAAGCTAGAATTGATGGCGGCACTCATGGGAATCCGGAAAGTCTAACCTTGTCTGTGGTATTCCGAGTAGGATTCTGGGATTGAATGACTGTGACGAGCTTCAAACTCCTGAAGGCTGGGCGTAGTGACAGACGCAAAAGAATCACGGAATTCTATTCCAACCTGATTGAGAACCGACAGATGATTAGCCGTGCTGTGACAGAGCATTTGGACCATTTTCACTAAAAGGATGGGATGTAGCCGTTGACAACGGTGATGCCCTACATACAGCTTGCCATGGAAAGGAGTAAGAAGGATTGGATGAAAGCAGTAGGAAAACAGAGAAGAAAGGGCACACTATCTCCATACGCTTATCTGAAATTCCCACCATTAATTTACATAAGTATTTCTATCCTATTTTATTTATCTTTTAATTATCTAATCCAATCACATTTGAATCAGCCTGACTGAGATTTACAAGATGACCATAGCTTGCTTCATACCAACAATCTCCGTGGGATCGACCCTTACTCACGTAAGGTATTACTTGGACGACCCAGTGCACTTGCTGGTTAGTTGTGCGGAGTTGTGACTAAGTGTAATTCACGTGTGAGAGCTACCAAATTATTGGAGCCATTGTTGATGATCACAAATCTGTGCACCAGTGATGTCAAGCGAGAATGATGGGATTGGAAAGTCAACTTGAGCTGGGTCCTCTGGTGCAACATACACTACCATTGCAAGTTCTCCGGGTTCCCTGTACAGTCATTAACAATTAAGTGATCTTATCTGAGCGCGAACTAAAATAAAGAAAGTTGTGTAATCAACATAAGATTATATGGATAACATCTATTATTGATTAAACATTCCACCTCAAAAGAAGGAAAGAGTTAGAGGTAAAAGAGTCATGCACCTACTATAATTTTCAATAATTCGTATTATTGTTAAATTCATCTAACTTGCCTTTGCTTTAAAGGTCTTTCATCAATATTATCATCTGTTCCATTTCTAACAGGTGTGTCAGGAATTGTCTCATCTCCTTGGCATTTCAGCACATGTCTTCCTCATACTCATAGTATTCTCCCTAATGGACCTGTTTTGGGACTCTTAAATAAATTAGAAGTTGAGCACCTATAAGTGATAATAACAAAAGACACCTGATACAAATCTGATCTAATCGAGTAAATCTAGTACGCCTAAATGCGTAAATGATGTTAATTCTAAAGTTTACCCAAAGCTTCTTCGTGCAGAATAAAGTAAAGAATGGATAGTAACATCTGCAGTGCCAACCAGATAGCAACCATAATGCCAGACAGATAACATCGGGTATGAGGCATGCATAACATCCAAATTTAAATAATAAAATATTAGCTATTCAAACTTCTATTCAAGATAAATATACTAGTTACAACCCCTAATGTTGCCATCCTTCTCAAATAAGCACAATATTATACGTACGTAACATATATTAAAATTACTTTATATATGGTAAAATTTTATATGCAAACAAATGTAATGATAAATTATATCAACGCAGTTGTCCAAAAAAATTATACTAGTATACTATTACAATGAGGCAGGTTAAAGCATTAAAACTTCACACGATAACTGAAAATTCAGTAACTTGTCTTTCCTTTGAAGGCCCATCATCAACATTATCATCTGTTGCATTTACCACTGGCGTGTCGGCCAATGTCTCCTCCCCTGTAGGTGTTTCCATACATGTCTTGTTCGTATACACTTTATTCCCCCAATGCATCCGTTTTGTGATCCTTGGCTACATTTTTTGTTTAAATAAATTGGAAGATGAACAACTATCAGTGATAATTAAAAAGGTCACCTAGCACAAATATAATCTGACCAAGTAAATCTAGTACACCTAAGTATAGTACAGAATGGACAATAACATCCGTAATTCCAATCAGTTAATATCCATAAGGCCACACGGATAACATCAGGTCTCATATATACATAACATCTAAACTAATAAGACAAGATTTAGCTATTCGAGATACTATTTAAAGTAACTAGTATTGGCTTTACTTAACGGGAGAGGACACATAGTCATCAAATTTATTATGTTATGGAATGAATGCTAAAATACAAAAAGATGTATTTACATGTGTAAGGTCTATTGCCATGCTCAAAATAAGTATCTCCAACAGTTTTTAAAAGATAGATTTACTAGTTACAGCATTAATATCACACTTCTAAAATTAGATAAATAATTAATTACTCTATACATGGTAAAACTTTATATATGATTAAAAAGACGCAAAATCTAAAAAATATTTATACTATAATAATATTAAAAAGACGCAGGTTAGAGCAATAAAAGTTTATAATAAAACTAAAAAATCATTGAATTGCCTTTTTTGGAATGTTGTTGATCAAATTCAGCAGGTTATGCATGACCAACTGGTATGTCGGTCTCGTTTTCATCTACCGTGGGAGCTTCTTTACGAGTCTTTCTATTAAACTTTCTTTTTTTCCTAATGCATTCTCTCTTTGATACACGGTTGTTCTTTTTCGGTAACCCAGACATCTTCCCAATTAAATTTAGAAGCCCCTACAGTGAACAACATATAAGTTTTATTTACATTAGAGCTTAAAAGCAGTTATCCGATTAACATATCTTTCACACTTATCACTATTAAAATATTATATATATATCATATGCCTCACCAAGTGAGATGTACTTTCCTCTTCATCCATCTTCTTCAGATCAACAAGCGACCAGTCTCTGATCCACAGTTCTCTCCCATTATATCTTCTTAAATCTCCATGCTTGTTAGTATGGAGATATATAATCTGAAAGTTATAGTAATTGCTATAAATAAGGTATACTATAAAAGGTTAGGGATATACGGCTCACCAGTAATGCGAACATACATCCATCCACTGTCTTCTTCCCTACATCCTGAAACCTCATAACTCCCTCAATTAAAAAATCATAAATGTACCTCGCCCAATACATCTTCCTTGGGTTTGATACATCAATGGCAGCCCATATATGTATGTCTCAAATGGTGGCCTTTGGCAAGGGAAAGAAGAAATACTTCGCTATCAACATGATGAACTGTCTCCAGAAGTTGATTCTATCGACATCAGACTACATCGAGCATGTGATAACATCCCTTTTCAAATCTGCTTGTATCTTTCCTGTGAAGCTGTTAACAAGTCGGTGCTCTGCTGCTGTTTTTGGACTTTTGAAATTATTCCCTGCCAAGCACAAAATTGAGTCGATGCAGTCCAAATCTTTAATGGCTAATTTAACCGAAAACATATACTCAACGAAAGTACTGTGGATAATTTTTTTCCTTTTCTCCCTATTTTATTTGAGGATTGCTTACCATGGTTCGGTAGTCCAAAACACCACACAATTGATTCAACCGATATGGGAATTTTCCTTGTTCCAACGACCAAAGACTTCTCATCCCGACTATATACTGATGCTAATACAACCATCATATCTTGGTTGACAGCCCATTCAGGCACATATTACAGCCAGCCAAGTCCCATATTCTGCATCTCTATTATTTTCTCTCTGCCCGCGTCTGAGTCTAATTGCTTCATAACTGAAGCCACACAACATGGCGAGCACCTAGATACTAGTGTTTTCTACACAAACATTCATAATCAAGACAAAGTGACAACGAAGGAGAAAGTCGGTTTTAACATTTACTATCAAAACACAATATCTCAAGTTTACAGTTAATTCACCACTAACCATCCAAGGTACCTTTTTTGGTCCACCAGTTTTTTTTAGTGATCCTCTGTCAGGATTGTTATTCTTATGTGTCTCTTTTTTGCTCCTGGTACGAGCCTGGTGCACGAAATTGCAATCATACTTTTGCAACCTCGCACAACTAACCAGCAAGTGCACTGGGTCGTCCAAGTAATACCTTGCGTGAGCAAGGGTCGATCCCACGGAGATTGTCGGCTTGAAGCAAGCTATGGTTATCTTGTAAATCTTAGTCAGGATGTCAGAAATTATCAGGATTGATTGTGAAAAGCAAAAGAACATGAAATGATTACTTGTTTTGCAGTAGTGGAGAATAGGTTGAGGTTTTGGAGATGCTCCATCTTCTGAATCTCTGCTTTCCTACTGTCTTCTTCTTCAAACACGCAAGTCTCCTTCCATGGCAAGCTGTATGTAGGGTTTCACCGTTGTCAATGGCTACCTCCCATCCTCTCAGTGAAAACGATTGCATATGCTCTGTCACAGCACGCGGAATTCATCTGTCGGTTCTCGGTCAGGCCGAAATAGAATCCAGTGATTCTTTTGCGTCTATCACTAACGCCCAGCCTCAGGAGTTTGAAGCTCGTCACAGTCACTCAATCATTGAATCCTACTCAGAATACCACAGACAAGGTTTAGACCTTCCGGATTCTCTCGAATGCCGCCATCAATTCTAGCTTATACCACGAAGATTCCGGTTAAAGAA
>NC_029776.3:47484692-47485671 GCF_000817695.3 Arachis duranensis | reverse complement strand
ATTATTTTGTGATAATGGTCTTCATGTTCTTTGGTTAAGAACTTCTCTTGGTTCCAAAGATTCTTTGGATTATTCTCTTTCTTTCCTCTTAAATTGGTTTGTTTTCCCTTAGGAGCCATGATCTTGATGAATCTTGGCTTAGTGATCACGGAAAAGCACACCAAACTTAGAGGTTTTCTTGTCCTCAAGCAAAAAGAAAAGAAAGAAGAGAAGAGAGAGAGAGAAAGAGGAAATTCGAATGGTGTGGGGAATGAGGGGTGGCAAACGTGTATTTATAGAGTGGGGGGAGAGATTTTCGAAAAAAAGCAAAATTTAAAAGGAGATTTGAGGAGATATGGAAAGAAATTGAAAGAAGGATGAGTTTTTGAACAAAATTTGGGAATGATTTGAAGAATGATTTTTGATATTTGAAAATTTGAAAGTGAATGATGAGAGATTGAAATGTGTTTTTGTAGAAGAATATGGGTGAGAAAAGGAAAGTTTGAAAAAATCTGAGTTGAAAACAAAATTGTGGTCCCCCCACCTTTCTGGCGTTAAACGCCCAGAATGGCACCCATTCTGGCGTTTAACGCCCATTTGGTGCCCCTTTTGGGCGTTTAACGCCCAGCCAGGTGCCCTGGCTGGCGTTAAACGCCAGAAATCCTTCATCACTGGGCATTTTTCTGAACGCCCAGGATGCTGCACACCTGGCGTTAAACGCCCAGAATGGTGCCCATTCTGGCGTTTAACGCCCAAAATGGCACCATTCCTGGCGTTAAACGCCCAGAATGGTACCCATTCTGGCGTTTAACGCCCAAAATGCCCTTTACTGGCATTTTTTCGCCAGTAAGCCCTTTTTCTCTGCTTTTTGAGCTGAATCCTTCTGTAACTCTGTGAATTCCTTTATTTTTGATACTTGCCTCCGTAAGAACAAATCATATAACCTCCTAATGACTGGGTTGCCTCCCAGCAAGCGCTTCTTTACTGTCTTTAGCTGGAC
>NC_029776.3:47484132-47484449 GCF_000817695.3 Arachis duranensis | reverse complement strand
AAGCCTAGAGTTGAAGAGCAGGACTTTTTGTCCTGGCTCAAAGACTCTAGTTGACAACTTCTTGTCATGCCATTTCTTTGCCTTTTCCTTATAAATTTTTGCATTTTCAAAGGAATTGAGTCTGAACTCCTCTAGCTCATTTAGCTGGAGCAATCTTTTTTCACCAGCTAACTGTGCATCCATGTTTAGGAATCTGGTTGCCCAGTAGGCTTTATGTTCCAGTTCCACAGGCAAATGACAGGCCTTCCCATACACCAGTTGGTATGGAGAGGTTCCTATAGGAGTCTTGAATGCTGTTCTGTATGCCCACAGAGCAT
>NC_029776.3:47476497-47477446 GCF_000817695.3 Arachis duranensis | reverse complement strand
TGTTTCCATGTCTTTATGCTTGCTGTAGGTTGGTTATTCAACCACCTTTTAGCTTGATCTTTTACAGCAAATGGAAACAGTAATAGTCTGTAGACATCCTGATCTACCTCTTTATCATGTACTGTGTCAGCAATTTGTAAAAACTGTGCCAGAAACTCAGTAGGTTCTTCCTGTGGAAGACCGGAATACTGGCAATTTTGCTGCACTATGATAATGAGTTGAGGATTTAGTTCAAAGATGCTTGCTTTGATGGGAGGTGTACAGATGCTACTCCCATATGCAGCTGTAATGGGGTTAGCATATGACCCCAGAGTCCTTTTGGACTGATTAATCCCACTTGAGTCCATAATGGACAAAAGGGAAATGATAATGATTGCAAAGAGATAAATTTTGTTGTTTTTTTTTTGAATTAACGAAAAAAAATAAAATAATAAAAAAGAAAATTAAAATAAAAATTCGAAAATCAAAAAAAGAAAATAAGATCAAAGCAAATTGAAAACTGAATCAATTAGTTAATCAAAAAGATTTTGAAAACAGCAATTAAAAAGATATGATTGAAAAATTTTTATGAAAAAGATTTGATTTTGAAAATAGGAAAGAGAAAAACACAAAAAGACACCAAACTTAAAATCTTTAGAAAATCAAACACTAATTTTTCGAAAAATTTTTAAGAGAAAAACACAAAGAGGACACCAAACTTAGAATTTTTATGAATCAAAAAGGGACTAAGAACATGCAAAAAAAATCGAAAATTAAAAGAAAAGCAAAAGCATGCAACTGACACCAACTTAAAATATGAAACTAGACTCAACTAAAAGACTCTAAACCACAAAAATAAAACAGTCCTAATCTAAGCAACAAGATAAGCCGTCAGTTGTCCAAACTCAACAATCCCCGGCAACGGCACCAAAAACTTGGTGCACGAAATTGCAATCACACTTTTGCAACC
>NC_029776.3:47461619-47475948 GCF_000817695.3 Arachis duranensis | reverse complement strand
TACACAAAGAAAACGTGTAAAGTGTCATGAGGTACTGATACAATGTCAAAAGATCCTATTAATAGTAAACTAGTAACCTAGGGTATACAGAGATGAGTAAATGACGTAAAAATCCACTTCTGGGTCCACTTGGTGTGTGCTTGGGATGAGCAATGAAGCATTTTCGTGTAGAGACCTTTTCTGGAGTTAAACGCCAGCTTTTATGCCAGTTTGGGCGTTTAACTCCAAGTTTTATGCCAGTTCCAGCGTTAAACGCTGGAATTTCTGAGGCTGATTTGCCATGCCGGTTTGGGCCATCAAATCTTGGGCAAAGTATGGACTATCATATATTGCTGGAAAGCCCAGGATGTCTACTTTCCAATGCCGTTGAGAGCGCGCCAATTGGGCTTCTGTAGCTCCAGAAAATTCACTTCGAGTGCAGGGAGGTCAGAATCCAACAGCATCTGCAGTCCTTTTTGGTCTCGGAATCAGATTTTTGCTCAGGACCCTCAATTTCAGCCAGAAAATACCTGAAATCACGGAAAAACACACAAACTCATAGTAAAGTCCAAAAAAGTGAATTTTAACTAAAAACTAATAAAAATATACTAAAAACTAACTAAATCATACTAAAAACATACTAAAAACAATGCCAAAAAGCGTATAAATTATCCGCTCATCAGAGCCATACCTACTTCTTTTTTTTGAACACCTGTTCACAAGCAACTGCTATATATACTCAAATAATCCACTTAAATTAGTCATTACCATACCAATATGTTTATCAATAGCATAGATACGCTAACAACTTTGCTTAGTTCAATATAAAAATCATGATTATTTACTATGTGCCCATCATTCTCATTATCACTCCACTAAAGAAACTAATCAAAATTCAGTGATTTAATTTGTTTAACTACATACCATTAATTAAATAGTCATATATGTATGTATGTTCAGTTTTTAACAGATACCAATAAAGATAAAGCACTTCACACTAAAAAATTTCATGCAAAATTCCAACTCAACCTTTTATAAAGATAAAGCAATTCACACTAAAAAAATCAAGGCATAACATCTCTATTGCACCATATCTAGAAGGATTTTTTTCCTTCACATGAATAAAAAAATAATAATTTGTCACTAACTTTAAGTAATCCTAATGTACTCTCACCATAGTTAACTACCATAATTAGTCAACTATTAAAAAATACATAATCTAAGTGACACACATGATAAAAAAAAAACTTTTTTGATGTATTTCCTTCATCTCCAGTCCAAAATGCCATCTTTACAAGTTTTTCCCTTTTTCCAAGCCCATCAAAGTGAGATAAAGAACAAAATTTTCATCATTAACATCGACTCCAACCACATGCAACAACTGATAATGGAGCCCCAATATGCCAATTAATCGAAACATAATTAATAGAATGATAATACTATATAACATACCTATAGGAGTCGGAGACAAGGCTATGCGATGCTCGGCTTTTCCAGTGGAAACTTTTGAAATATGGAGGCAACTTGAACGAAATGGCTGCTTCATATTTGTCACATTATTAATTACTTGAAAGAAAGCACAACACCAAGTATGCAAAATAGCAATTTAAACCACAGAACATATAAAAAATCAGGAAACCATAACACACCAGAAAAATCATGTCTACTTATCACGGTTTGACTTAGCATTGGGTCTTATCGGCTGATTTTGATGCTTAATCACAATGCACCCAAACAAGTTCATAGCATTTTTTTTCAATTGTTTTAAAAAAATATTCATAGAAAATGGGGAATTGAAATATTGATAGAAAGGCTTTTAATAAATAGATTGTCATGTTGGATAACATCCATGAAGGACACACCAAATTCCATTGAAGAGTTATGATAGAAATTTTGAATGATGTCTTGCCATATCCATAATCAATTAAGAGGAAATACTTTCTGCCAAAATAAGAACCAAAAAATAGAAAACTCCACGTAACACACAGTATCCAGATTCAAGAGTAATATATACTAAACATATAATTAGAACATGTCATTCACATTGCAAAACGAGTCTGTTATAACATAATTACAGTATGACTCCACAATCCCGATTAATAAAGATTCCAGAGAGGGAAATAAAAATGATTATCATATGAAAGTATTAATAATGAGCAAAGAGAGAAGTCACATTATGACAAACACAACGAAGATAATGTTCAAAAGCATGATCATGTAACATTTCTAACGGCCGCAATAGTTCAGAAAAAAAACGATTCAATGAGTTTCAATTGACAGAAAAAGCATTCAGATAATCAAAGTCCAAGCCCATAAAGAGAAAACAAGCAAGCGAGCGATAAAACTTACCGTGGAAAAATGTGAGTGAATGAATGCGAATATAGTGAAGATGAGAGTGTGAAAGTGAGAACTGGAAAGTGCGTTGAAACCGTTGGGTGCGAGAGTCGCGCGGAAGAAAAAGGGATTAGAGAACGAAACGCGTATCGACGTGTTATTGAAGAAGAGAAGCGCCGAAAAACAAAAAAAAAACTTTTCTGCTACCTTCCCTTCATCTCTACTCCCAAAACGTAATCTTTTTCCAGCTCTTCCCTTTTTTCTTTTCCCAAACCCATCAACATGAGATAAAAATCAAAACTTTCATCCTTAACATCAACTCCAACCACATGCAACAACAGATATTGTACTCTCAATATGCCAATTAACGGAAAAATGAAACTAAATAACATACCTATATGAATCGAATACAATGCTATGCAATACTCCGATGACGAAGCTGTTGGGTTTCTCCTATCTGCATCTTTTCATTTTCCTGGTTTCTGGGGTTATGGATGGAATGAAATAAGGGAGAAAAATATTGATCTTTCACTCTATGTAATTTTCTCATGTATTTGGATGTTAATTCACTGGACTGAAATTGCATTTTAATTGAATTAAATGTAGATGAGAGATTTGTAGGGATTTGATTGGGAGGAAAGTGAAATTAATTTTGGGAATGGAATTAATTACTCTAGGAGTGAAGAAGAAGTAAGGGTGATAAGTATGTTATCGATAAGCAAGTGGAGTACACTCGCTTATCATGAGACTGTCATTTAGTTTGTACTATATCTATAGTATACTCCTTCTTTTAGCTACGTAGCACTCCCCATAAATAAATATCGGTACTTTTCAGTAGACTTAATTTTGTTAATGCTTTACTATGGATTTTATATCTTTATGATCACCATATTGCTAATGTCATTTATATTAACAACATATATATATATATATATATTTATCTTTATATATAATATTATTTATATTTTAATACATCTAACTTTATAATTTTCCGTTTAAGATATTTATAATTAGTTATTATTAATTTTGCCCTAAACTCACCACATCATTATCTTAATTCCTTTCTCCTTTCTAATTCAGCCGTGAGTAATGAGAAACGAAAGAGAGAGAGAGAGACTATGAGTGACAGAGAATGAGAACTCCATGGAATCGAATTTTTAAGTTCTGATTTTTTGAGTTTCGTAATTTCAATAAAAAATCTAATTCGATTAAAGTGTTCGTATTTTTCTCTTCTTCACGTTAATGTCACTTTTATTCAGGAAAAATCAACGGTAAAATTTTTCTCCTTCCATAGTGGTTCGGTCGAGTTAAAACATTGGAAGGATCGAGTAACCGATTTTTGACGTTTTCTTTTTCAATTTTTCATTTAAAAGTTTTCTCTCGAGTTTTAGTTGTTGTAATTTTTATACAGATGTAGGATTTAGTAATTTTATAATAATTAAATATGTTCTTGATGTGTAATTGCTTATTTGATAATTATTACTTAAAATTGAATGAGTTTATTCTTAATTTTGTTGAAATGTTGGTGATTCTGTGAGCTTTATTATTTGGCCTTGGGGGGACATCCAAGGACTGAGTTGTTCTTGATGATTTTAGGTTGTTATTCAAGTGTGAATATTGAAGATTTATTGAGATTTGGTATTTGATAGTTAAATTAAAAGTTGTGGAAAATCGATAATTGTAAAGCTTGAAAACGGATTAAAAATGAAGTATATATTTTGAAAGATCACAAGAAAGAGTTTTGATTTTGAGAAGGAGTGTTTGTCACCAACACTAAATTATTTTCGAATATGAAAATGTAATTTGATAAAATATCGGGGTTTGATGTAGAGGTTTTATTCCGACTTAGAATTTCTCAATAGAAAAGTACTTCTTCGTTCATAGTCTAGTCCAAACCGGCAATCAATCCTCACATTAAAGTTTAAATAAAGGTTGTCACTTAAGTCAAACCAATATCAAAAACCAAGAGTATTTAAACATCGAGTCGTTCTCCCTAGGAATTGCAATCGAGTGCTAAATTATTGGCTATGAGAGAAACTTAGAAAATTAATTAAAGTTGAAAATCGGTCGCTAATTTTAAAGGTTTTACCCAAAGTTGGGCCAAACAGACTAAAAACGCTAACGGGTTGGACTGAACCCAAAGCCCAACATACAAAACCCTTCTGGGAATTGAGAGAGAGAAAAGAGAGAAAACAATATTCACTCCTCTCTTCAATTGGCCATAACTTGAGCTACGAAGCTCCGATTCACGTGCCATTTGCGGCTACGCGAAGCTCTTGCCGAGCCCGTCACTTCTAACTAGGTTTTGTGGTAAGTTTCTCAAAAATCTCTGCCCAGTTTTCTGCCCTTATGAAATTCAAATTTTAGGTTTTGGTTTTGAGTGAAATTTTGTGTTTTGGTTGTTTAGGTACTAACCATTAGTGAGAGATTGTTGGGTTTTGTAACACCCTAACTTTTAGCACGTCATGATCGTACTAAAAGTAAGGTATTACTAACCTGTTTTCTGTATTTAATATTTAATACTGAGCCTTTAGTTCGATTTTGCGTTTCGATTTTTAGGAGAAAGCCGAAAAATTTTGTTTCTATTAATTAAAATCATATATAAAAGATTTCCAAGCAATACTAGTCACATAGTTATTAATAATAATAAATATCATACAAAAGAATTCAAATGAAACTCAGATACAACTCCTATCCCTCTGTATAAAATAAAATCTTAACTAACAAAGGCGAGAAAATTCTAGGAAAGCGACTCAACACATAAACTTAACTCAAATAAGACTAATAATCGCCCGCAACTTCAAACTGAGTCTTCGAACCTGTGTCACTGAAAGGGTGGAAGATTTTGGGGTGAGAAAAAACCACACGTTCTCAGTAAAGAATGGAAATGCCGTAAGAGTAATGAAATAAAATACAAACAGTTAACTTTACTCAATAAAACTATATTTTTATCAAACCTTTTGAAAAGACTTTTTACTATTACTTTATATAATTAATTACCTTCTTTAAATTTTCCGAACTTAAGACAAATCTCAATCACAACCTTAGTTCTCAGTCACCTCAATACACAAACTAATAGCACAGAAAACAGATTAACACACAAACAAATAGTAATAAGTCAAACAACACAATCACAGAGAGACAAAATAAGCAAACACAATCAAATGCAAATGTGCAAACAATGATTATGCATGTCTAGTCCTATCGCGGGTAATAAGTTCATTTGTCAGTTTCGACCTGCACCCGACGCAATCCGACTCGCAAGTCAGATAAGGCTTTCCAGCGGCATAACCTCTGCAAGTTTATACTTCTTGCAGGCGCTGATTCTCCAGCTGAAGTATGCCAAACATGACCTCTACAAGTACTTGCAGGCTCTGATTCTCCAGCTAAAGCATGTGCCACTTTCTCCTGGAAGCCATTCCATACACACGGGCATCCCTGCACAATCATTCACACATAAAGCCCACGACCTCCAATGAGCGTTATGTATCGTTGTCCTCACTGGGCTGTCTCTATTGTGTCAAGTGAGCGTTACGTATCGCCGTCTTCACTAGACACTTGGCACTAAGGCCCAACAACACTCAATATCTTTTCAGTCATTGTTCTCTACTCTTCTGTGGCAGAGGTCCCTTTACTTAATAAATAGAATTCAAGTCATTTTTATTTAAAACCAACACTTCTCTTTATAACCTTTCCAAATCTCCGAAACCAATTTACTTACAACAAGTTCTTCTTTCATATAAAAACCTGTTCTTTCTTAACCATGATTTTCCCAATCCAACTTCAAAACCATTTTAGATTTAAACTTCTTTAAAAGAATCATTTATTAAGTAACTCTCGCGGCAGGGTCTCGAGACTTTATGGAGGATGACAGTCAAACTCAAAACATAAAGTCTTTCTTAATAAATCAAACCCAAACGTAAATCTTTTCTTAATAAATCAAAAACCAAATATATAATTTTTCAAGTCCAACCTTTTTCTAAATATTTCAAACAAAGTCTTAAGTTTCATAATAAAATTTCGACAGCATCTCCCCTAAAACTCGGACTTTGCCACCCTTTTTGGGTCCCAACCGAACCATTCTCAACCTTTTTTCAAACATTTCCAAAATCATAAATCATTTTTAAATCTCAGTTCAATACTAACAAATCAAATCGACTTTCCAACTCAACAATCAGAATTCTCAGCATTCCTAAACAATCAAGAAATTAAATACATATTCATCACATTCAGTCACACATGCAATTCAAACTTATTATTTAGTCATTCCAAACAATCATAAATTATTTGCAAATATTCACTAAACTTTCATGACATTCATAAATTAAAACTAGTTAATTTTAACATGAAATTCCCTACTTTCGTACGAAATCAGAATCAATAAAAATTTTGGAAAAGCTTTTTGATCGAACTGTTGAAAAAAAAAATGTCAAAAATCGTCTGTGCCTCCTAAAATTCTAATTAATCAAATTTAAGGGGAAGAAAAACTATATCACCGTTAATTTTTATCGGACAAAAATATCAACAATGTGTAGAAGAAGAGAATACTAACATTTTTATCAGATTAGATTTTTAATTAGAGTTATGAATTTTAAGAAATCGAAATCGGAAGATTAAAGAAAATCACGGTTCTCTCTCTTTCTCTCTCGGTCACGTTCTTCTCTTATCTCTTCATATTGCTTCGGTGGTGATTATCAAACAAATGAAAGATGATGATAGGTGCTTAAGGAAATAAAAGGAATAGGTGTGACATAGGTGTCACATTATGTATACATATACATATATGTAAACAAGCTATACGTTTGTCTTTTTCTTGATTTTTGTTTTCTGAATGGCTTAAGCCAAAAAAAAAACCAAGGAGATTAATATTAAATAATAATACTAATCAAGGTATGTCTATCAAAATCATTTTAATAAATAATTTAAATTAATAGAATAAGTCATAATTAAATTAAACTTCAATAATCATAAAATTTTATTTAATTATTTTGTTAAAAATAATTTTTTTAAAAATTACATCTCAATATAATATTTTAACTCACAAATAACTAATTATTTACTTTTCAAAAATCTTGAATGTTACAGGTTTTATCCCAAATTTCAGTGGATAAGGTAAAGTTCTCAAGAACTCTTGTAAATTGATATATTGTGAGTATTAGGTTTTGATTTTTATGAAATATATGATGTTAGTTTGAACATTAGTACTTGTTGGAGTTGCCTTTGATATTTGGAAGCATTTGGATTAAGATTGGTGACTTGATTTTGGTTGGAAGCTTGGTTTGGACTCAAATTTGGATTTTTGGGCATATTAGGAATCGGACAAGGTATGATTTCGGTTTTCTTTATGTAATATGTAATATTTCTGGATATTTAAACTAGTAGACTTTAGGATATGATTGAATTAATTGTTGGAAACTGTTGAATTGATAATGTATGATGGTGTTGTTAATTTTATTAAATTATGATGTTGAACTTTGATGTTGTGGTTGATTATTGGAATTGAAGTTGAAAATGATGATTTTGAGTGTTGATAATGGATTGTGAAATTTATTGATATTGATAAATATTGAGGATAGGAAAATCATGCTTTGAGTGTAATAATTGAGAATTGGAGGAATGTATATGAGGATTTTTGGATGAAATCGGTGAAATTGCATGTTTGTAGGTTGTGAAATAAATTGGAAGATGTTTGAATACCATTTAGGTCCGTTGAAACTGATTTGGTTATAGGATATTTGGTATTGCTTGTGAATTTTGGATGTTTGAGAACCTAATTACTTTTGATAAAAACCAATTTTTGGTGAACTTTGACGGATCATAACTTGAGCTTCAGTTTTTGAAATTGGTTAAAATTTGCCTTAAATTAAAGTTAGTTTAAAGATCTTTAAATTGGTATAATGTTTGATGAAAATGAATTTTTATAGAGAAAGTTATGAATGTTTAAAATTTAGTGTTTAAAACTAATTTCTGCAACTTTACAGAATTTTGCAATTCTGAGATGGCATGCATACGCGAGCACCCCATACGCGAGCGTGCGATTCTGTTTGGCACTTATGCGTACGCGGCACCTTGCATGCATACGCAAAATGTGAAAAACTTGGGTATGCTTACGTGGCCACATGATCTGGTATACGAACAATGCTTTCTGTCCAGCACACATGCATACGCGACTTCTTGTATGCGTACACAGGATGGGCAAAAATTTTAAGTATGTGTACGCATACATGGGCATGCATACGAATAAACCCTGTTTTGCTGAAAAATAATTTTTTTTTGTTTTTAAGGGTTCTCTAACTTTCCAAACTTCCTTAAGTGGCAGTTTAAGAGTAATATCTTGTAGTTAGGCCTAAGGACTAATAGAGGAGAATTAGAAACTTAAATAGGTGAATTTTTCATGAATTTAGAAGACAGAGCCTTAGGTTTCTGGAGTACTGAGGAAGGATTTGTTGAGTGGGATGATGGAGTACTGTAATCCAATTAAGGTAATGAATGGTGGAAATTATGAATTGATAATGGTTGAGACGAGTTTAGGACTCGGAGTGGAATGATGGATTACTGATGTACTGAAAAATGATTTATAAAAACCACTGCTATATTATTTTATACTGAGACTATTGAGACGCTATGCGCCTAGCAAGGACGGTGGTTAATCCCGCTTGTCGATGTCGCGATGGCGGCGTAAGGACGGTGGTTAATCTTGCTTACGTTGAGATGTGAGGTCTGTGGCAGAGTATGCAGGCACTATATCCTGGACCATGGGCCGGGCATGATATCCCAGGGGTTCCCATTTATTCGTGACTGAAAGGCGACATCTCCATGGAGATGTGTCGCGTTGGCAGTTGAACCGACAATGTGATATCATAGCCAATTAGGACAAGCATTCATCATGTGCATATAATATATGTTTGCTTGCTTTATTGAATTCAATTGTTTGCCTAATTGTATAACATGATTATTTGCTTCTTGAATTTCTTGATATATATGTTATACTTGTGTTTTACTTAAATTGCTATTACTTGTGTTTTCTACTGGGATTGAGGAGGTTCGGAAGGCGGTGGCAATGCGATCGCATGGCAGTTAGGCTAGCGAAGGCTGTGGAACAGCAGAGAATTACTAGATTAGAAATCCACTAAGTTAGATTCCCTTATTTTATTATGGTTTTAAGTAATGATTTTAAAATTTACTTATGTTTTAAGCTTGAATCCTATGATGGGTATGAAGCTCTAGGACTGCCTCTAGCGTCTCGGAGTCTTACATCTTACATTGCTGGGCATTGTGACCATACTGGAAACCTCCAGTTCTCATTCCATACTTCATTGTTGTTTTACAAATGTGATGAAGGCTGATGGTTTAGAATTTCACAATAAAATCTCGTTGCAAGTATAGTTTCTAAACCAACAAACAATCCTTTCATACAAAAAATTGTATGTCACAAGTACAAACCCCAATAAAAATAACTGAAGTATTCAAACCTCGGGTCATCTCTCAAAGGAATTGTAGGAAAGTGTTCTTGCTATTGGTTATGAGATGTATATTTTGGGGTTTTGGATAAGGGATATGAAGAGTAAATGGCAAGAATTAAACTAATAGCTAAGAAAGCTCTTGGCAAGGAATGAGAACTAGAAGTCATATCCTCGTTATTCTCCTCAATTGTGACAAAAATTGTCCATTGCTCCACTTAGTCAACCTCAAACTATGAAGGAAAGTCAAGTGGAAATAATCAATTTGATTCCTCAAGTCCTAGTCAACTCCTAAGGAAAGACTAGCTTTAGTGGAATTCAAATCAACTAGCAACTTTTAATTATTAATAAACAAAAGAGTTTGATGACTCAAGAGTCTCCAATTACTCACCAAAGCCAAGAGGAGAAAAATCTACTCTAATATCCTTCCAAGCATTTATCTAACCTAATTCTAGAGAGAAGAGAGAACTTCTCTCTCTAAAAACTAACTAAAGCATTCCCTCCAAAATTGAATTATGACTTCCCCCCCTTGACTCCTCTTGATTTTTGCATGAAATTGGCTCAGAAGTGAGTTGGATTTGGGCCTGGGAAGCCTAGAATTTGCCCCTAGCATTTTCACTTTAATGAAGTCACGTGTGAGCATCGACGCGTACGCGTGGATCACGCGTACGCGTCGCTTGGCAATTTTCCATCCACGCGTACGCGTCATGTATGCGGACGCGTCGCCATGCAACTTCAAATTCACGCGTGCGCGTCTGCTGCGCTTGCGCGTCAATCTCAGCATCCCAAATCCTTGGTTTTCCATGATTTCTCCACTTTGCATGCTTTTCTCTTCATTCCTTTGATCCATCCCTAACCTTTTCAACCTGAATTCACTTAACAAACACATCAAGGCATCTAGTGGAATCAAAGGTGATTCAAAATTAATCAATTAAAGGCCTAAATAACATGTTTTCACACTTAAGCACAAATTAGGAAAAAAATTATGAAACCATGCTATTTCATTGGATAAGTGTAGGTAAAGTGGATAAAATCCACCTAAATTAAGCACAAAATTTACCACGAAATAGTGGAGCATCAAGATGCAGTTTACAACCCACCTCGGTGAGTTACGTGATGGTGACAGAGCGGAGGATCTTTATCTCATTTTGGAGTCATTTTGATTATTTTGATTAGTTCTCTCACTTTTGTATTTATATTGGCTTTATAGGCTTACTTTGAGAGAGAGATATTATATAAATTGTTTTAACTTCCAAAACTCTATATATCTGTATATAACTAGTCGGCCTAAACTCCACGGGCTGAGGCTAGTTACTTATAACAATCATATCCTCATATCTACTTATATTTTGTTATCTGGTATCTATATCATGTGCCTTAAGTTTGTAACTTCGTGTGAACGCGTTGCGCTTTTGAAACTCGGTTTTCTTTTTTTAGCTTATTTCTTCATCGGGTTTCTAAAATTATTATTCCTTTCTATATATATTTATGTGTATAAGCCTTAGGATTTGTCGTAACCTTTGATTAGCCTTTGCTTTACGGAATGAGGTAAGGCTTAGAATAATTAGGGTGTTATAGATAAAATCTATAACTACCAATTACATGAGAATAATAACAATAACTCAACAAGTATCCAAGAAACATAAAATATCAAAATTGCATTAATGGAATCAAAATTGACAAAAGTATATATAACTAAAAGTGGTAAAATTGAGAAATTGACAAGAAAAACTAAGAGAATCAGGTCAAGGGAACATGAAATTCTAGATGAAACTATACTAAAATAAGAATCAAAGACTAAAACTAAAGAGAAACTAAGTTAAGATCCCTAAATTCTAGAGAGAGAAGAGAGTCTCTCTCTCTCTAGAATTCTCACCTAAAAACATGATAAAACTTCCTAAACTATGACTACTTGGTTCATCTCCCTTCAATCATTGGTTCAATAGCATCAGAAATGAGTTGGATTGGGCCCAAAATGGGCTAGAAATCGCTGATCACGTGCTACATTAAATGAGGCATGCACTTAGATGCGTGCGAACACATACTCAAATTTATGTCCACTATAGACAATTTTATATCATTTTGAAACCCCGAATGTTAGCTTTCTAATGCCACTAGAATCGCCTCATTTGGACTTCTGCAACTCAAGTTATGATCAATTTAGTATAGAGAGGTCTGGATTAACAGTTTTGCAAATCCTTCGTGTTTTGAATTCTTCCATTTTGCATGCTTTTCTTCCATTTCTTCAAGTCATTATGTATTCAAAATCTTAAATCATTCAATAAACACATCAAGGCATCAAATAGAATTAAAGTAAATAAAATTTAGCAATTAATGACCTAAAAAATATGTTTTTACTTTCAAGCACAATTTAGGAAGAAATCATGAAACTATACTATTTCAATGAATAAATACGAGAAAAGTCAATAAAATCTACTCAATTAAATCAAATAAATAGCATGAAATGTGGATTCATCAGGGTTCAAAATAGTAATTATATAAGTTTTAGGATATTTTGAGTAATAAGTAAAAGTTTAAGGGTAAAATGGATATTTTATAAAAGTTCAGAGTTACTTTCAGAAATATTGAGTTAAAAGGTAAAATATTTAAAAGCTTGAAATTTAAAATGAAATTCATAAAATTTTAAGAATAAAGCCTTATAAGCTGGTTTTGATATTAAAATAAAAAATATTAAACATTATCAATCTTTAATTAATATTATTACTTATGCTAATTTAACTAGTTTATTTTTATTAGTATATTTTATTTAATTTATTATTTTTATTAAAAAAGAAAGAGAAATAAAATAATAAGATTTCTTAAAAGCGTTAGAAATACAGAGTTAAATTGAGATTCTTATGATTCTCTTTTCATAAAACATTTAGGAAAATGCAAGAGAATAGTAGTGCGAACATAATACGTGAAATTGAAAGAAAGAAAAGAAAAGAGAAAAGATAACTATTGATTGTGTCTGCTGCTAGAAGTGCAGTAGAGATATGGTGGTAAGTCCACCGGAATTGCTTTCCAATGTAGGAGAAACGTACTTCAACTGGAAAAGCGGCGCCTCTAATGGAAAGGGCTTAGAGAGGTTATGTTCGGTATGCAGTAAGGTGAATTCCTTGTAGAGGTTATGCCGTTGGAAAGCCATATCCGACACGGGGTGTTGGATTAAATTGGAAGTGGGTAGAAATCGACAGATGAGCTCATTACCTACACTAGGAATAGACATGCATCATATTGTTTGTGCATATTTTCTATGAAATGTATTATTTGTGATTATCTGTGTGTTGTGCTTAATTTATGTGTTCTCTAATCATTGAGTTTGATATTGCCTTATTGATTATTGTTGTTGGCTGAGCATATAATAAAATGAATCTAATTAGCTACCCTGACCCTACTAAGGACTTTCCAGTTTTTACTCCTTCTTTTCCCTATTTAGATGGAGACAGGAGTGATCTTCTATGAGCTTGATTACCCAGATATTTATGAGGATCCAATATTCCATAGTTTCTATATAGTAGCTGCGAAGTCTCGAGTACACCTATACGTATTACATGATCATCCTTTTTAGCACCCTATCGATTCCCCGTACTTTGACGCGAATGCACTGTATGAGTTTTTGCTATTGTGGCTTCATCCGAATGCACACCAACATTTTTTCCAGATAGACCTAGACATCATGTTCCAACAGAGCCAATGGATCAGGTAGTTCCCGAGCATATAGTGTCACCTTTCTCCGATGCACAATCAGGGAATTAGTTAGGTCCTCCAGTAGAGGGATCAGATATCTGCGATCAGACTTGTATTGTCAACCAACGCGAAAGGACCTATGTTCTCGATCAGCCCTTCACACTTGGATACACTACAAGAAAAATAGCTCTATTGCCACGCTTTTTGAGCTACCGCCATGCTTTTGAAAAAGTCACGTCTACAAGCGTGGGCGGTTGCTCTATTGCCACGCATTTTTAGCCTATTGCCACGCTTTTTTTCCACGCTTTTTACATATTTCCACGCTTAAAAGTGTGGCCGTAGGTGGGAGATATGGCCACGCTTTTAAAGCGTGGTGATAGTGAGATACGGCCATGCTTTTAAGTGTAACACCCTACCATACAGAGTCTTATGCTTAAGTCATAATTCAGAGATGGCAAGGTATTACGACCTCTAAAATAAAAATTTAGTACGTATAGTAGTATGAATGATTGATTATAACTAGGAGCCTTTGTAGAAAAAAGGGGTAAACAAAAATCGCAACTCGAAAGCGCAACACTCCAATCGATAACGTAACGAACAAGGATAACCAACGCGTGATTATATATATACAAGGGAGTGTCAAAAACAGGAATATCAAGACTTAAAATCCGGCTGCGAAGATAACCGGTCCGAGCATAGCGATATATACATATGATAAAAATAAGGAAAACCCCAAAGGAAACCCAAAGGGACACAAATACATAAAACCTATTCTCCAAAAATCTCCCATAAGAGGAGTCATCACAGTTTGTATTATGTAATGGAGATAAAAATATCTAAGCAAAACATATAAACCAAAACATAGC
>NC_029776.3:47456193-47460869 GCF_000817695.3 Arachis duranensis | reverse complement strand
ACCTGGAGCACGTGGTGGCTAGCCACTGCTTTCTCCCAGGGAAACTCTCATCTCCGATAATGGAAGTGCAACATTCACAATTCATTCAACAGCATATATATGCATGTATACATAGCCATAATCATGGCTCCGCCGTAACACGGCAATAATCCAGCCATCCGGCTCACGGTTAAATCCATAACCAGCCGTTTCATTAACAATTACAGCCTTTCGGCCTATGGCATAACAAGCACTTCCACCACCATCCTCCGCATCTCACATAATCATGCTTGATCCTCATTGATCATTCATTTTTCCCTTGCTTCACTCGTAAGTTGCCACATACACTAGCCCTTCTTCTCATAGCTAGACATATCATAATGATTTAAGACATAAGTGGTGAGATCGGAGGCTTAGAAGTATGAAATATGGCTTTTTAAAACTCAAAAATCAACTTTGGGATGAAAACAGGTCCACGCGTACGCGCACTCCACGCGCACGCGTGGATGGCCTCAAAAACTCATCGACGCGTAAGCGTCATGCACGCTAACGCGTGGATTGAAAACTAGTCAAACGACGCGCACGCGATAGAGAAAGAGGAAAGAAAAAACCGAAGATTTCACACAGTACTTTTGATCAACCACGTGTACGCGTGGGTACTCTCGTGCCCCAGGCACAAATCTGGCACAGTTTTGGCACAACTTTCTGGAAAATGGCTGGGCATTGGGTGCAGTACATCGGCGCGCCCGCGCACACCACGCGCACGCGTAGATGGCGCTTTCTGGAAGAACGGCGCGTACGCGCCAAGTGCGCCTACGCGTGAGGGGGCATTCTGATAAAAATTTTCTAAGTTAAAAGCTGCAGAATTCACAGATTCAAACCCCAATCTTCCGACGGACATAACTTTCTCATTTTAAATCATTTTTCACCCGTTCTTCGAACGGCATGGACATCCCGGATCCAATTTCATTTCTAAACAGATTTGGCACAAAACAGAGATCTGTAGTCCAAGTTATATCCCGTCAAAGTATGCCCAAAAACCATATTTTTCATACAAAACCACAAAATGCCATTTTCAAAACAAGCCATTTTCAACTCTTTTCAAAATCAATCAAAACACGCCAATTTCATCCCTTTTCTTTGAAATCACTCAAAATATATCAAATTCAACATCAAGCCTCCTCAACTCACACATTGACACATTGCCACAATTTACAAAATCACTATCCCATCATTTTAACCCACTTCACCCAAGTGGTTCAAACCCAAACACATTGACACACCATATACTCTTCCTCATGACAATTTTCAACAATACCAATTCCAATAAATCATCATTGTACACAATCAATATCATACTCACCATCAACATGGTTCAACCCACAATTCAACCATAACCAATCATCAAGCATATATCATAACATGCATATTTCTCATACATCATACCATTAAGGAATCAATAATCATCATCACATATATGACCACATCATATATATCAACCATTCAACAACACCAACAATTCAATTCCTATCTTAGGGCCTCTAGCCTAAGTATTTCCTACCACATTACATATTAGATACGAGAAACCGAAACCATACCTAAGCCGATTTCTCAAGCTCAACCGGAGCACTTCCAAATCACTTATCCACAAGCTCTCAAGGCCTCAACACCTCTAAGAATAGATTTTTCACCACCAAATCCATTTTTAAGCTTTTCAATATCACCAATCAAGCTCCAATATTCACATATACACAACCTAAGCCACAATCATCATAACCATACACAACATCTCAATACCCAAACATCATAGAACAAAAAAATTACACTAGGGTTGAGAATCTTACCACACCCAAGGTCCAAGGAGACAAGATTAACCTTCTCCTTCAAGAGAGTTGGGTCTTATAACATCAAAGAGCCCAAAATCTCAACATTTTTGCTCATAAAAGTCGAAAACAAGGCTGGAATTTCGAAGAGCAAAACGTGGCTTACCTCAAGATTAATTGTATGGGTTTTGTAGAGCTCTCCGCGGTGAATGCGTGGCCGCAAACGGAGCGGCAATCGGAGTTCTAGATCAAAAGTTATAGTGGTTTGAAGATCAAGTGAGAGAAAGAACTTGAGAGAGTGTTCTTCCCTCCATAGCCTCCATTTTCAGCATGTGAGTGTGTTTGGTGAGGAGAGAGAATGCTGAAAACTAGGGTTTTGGTCTAGTTATGTTGGGCCAAGGGCCCACTTTGGGTCCGGTTGGCCCGGTTTGGCCCGTTTGGTCCAATCTTGGTCTGATTTCTATAAAATTGGTACCGAAATTCTCGTCTCAATCTCCTCTATCATATTTAGCCATAAAAATCACATTTTGGGCTTTTTAGAATAAATTCTCATTTATGGGTTAATTAGCCGTTAATTAACCGGGTTTTACATTCTACCCACCTAATTGGGAATTTTTCCCACAAAATTCAAATGCAAATACCTGAGAATAAATGCGGATAATCCGTTCGCATCTCTGACTCGAGTTCCCAAGTGTGTTCCTCAACACCGCCTCGACTCTATGCCACTTTGACTAATGAAACCTCTTTTCCACGCAACCGTTTGATACTAGTATCATCAATTCTGACTGGAGTCACTGGAAGCGTCAAATCTTCCCTTAACTGAACCGACTCAGGTTCCAACACATGGCTAGCATCAGGAGTGTACTTCCGAAGCTGCGACACGTGAAACACGTCGTGCAGATTCGAAAGATGAGGTGGTAGAGCCATCCGATACGCCACCGGCCCAATCCTCTCCATGATCTGAAATGGACCAATGTATCGAGGATTTAACTTCTTTGCCTTAATCGTCCTACCTACTCCTGTAGTCGGAGTAACCTTAAGGAAAACATGATCTCCTTCTCAAATTCTAAGGGCTTTCACCTCTGATCGGCGTAACTCTTTTGATGACTCTGCGCCGTAAGCATCCTATCACGGATTTTCTTGACTTGTTCAGTAGTCTCAGCTATCATTTCTGGCCCCAACAAGATTTTCTCTCCAGCTTCATACCAACATAGCGGAGATTGACATTTCCTCCCATACAAGGCCTCATACGGAGCCATTCCGATGCTCGCATGATAACTATTATTGTATGCAAACACCACTAATGGCATATACCGATCCCAACTCACCAGTTGGTCCAAAACACAAGCTTTCAACATATTCTCCAGTGTTTGGATTGTCCTCTCGGATTGACCATCTGTTTGAGGATGGTAAGCCGTGCTCAAGCTTAATCGGGTTCCAAAAGCTTTCTGAAATGCACCCCAAAACCTTGAAGTGAAACGAGGATCTCTATCAGAGATTATAGTAGCAGGTACACCATGAAGTCTCACAATCTTTTTTATGTATAACCGTGCTAGCTCCTCAAGGGTGTAAGTCATCCGAATGGGCAAAAAGTGAGCTGACTTCGTTAGTCGGTCCACAATCACCCAAATAGCATCAAAACCAGCCCTAGTCCTTGGCAATCCCGACACAAAGTCCATTGCAATACTTTCCCACTTCCATTGTGGAATCTCTAAAGGTTGCAACATCCCGGAAGGTCTTTGATGTTCAATCTTTACCTTTTGACAAGTTAAGCACTTTGAAACATATTCCGCCACATCATTCTTCATACCGGCCACCAAAACATCGCCTTTAAATCATGGTACATCTTAGTACTTCCTGGGTGAATGGAGAATCCACTTTTGTGTGTCTCCTTTAAAATATCTTGCCTCAAAGTGCCAACATCTGGCACAATGATCCTACCCTTGAATCTCCATAACCCATCTTTTTCTTCCGACACTCTCCATTGTTTTCCTTGCTCAATAGTCGGTAACACCTTCCATAGCGCTTCATCATTTTGATGAGCCTTTAGGAGTTCGGACTTAAAATTACTTGAGATCTCTAATCGGCTCAAACACAAAGTTCTGGATACTTCTCGAGCACCAATTTTTAGACTCTCAAATCCCTTGAGCAACGTCTCCTCTTGAAGCATCATCCAAGCCGCATATAATGACTTTCGACTTAACGCATCCGTCACTACGTTCACCTTTCCCGGATGGTAATGCAACTCAAAGTCGTAGTCCTTCAACAATTCCATCCACCTTCTCTGCCTCATATTAATCTCTTTCTGATCAAAGAGGTACTTCAAGCTCTTATGATCAGAGAAAACTTGGAACTTAACCCCATAGAGGTAATGCCTCCACACCTTCAAGGCAAACACAACCGCAGCGAGTTCCAAATTGTGTGTAGGATAATTCACTTCATGCGGTCTCAACTGTCGTGAGGCATACGCCACCACATTATGATGCTGCATCAGCACGCATCCTAGACCCTTTAATGAGGCATCACAATACACCTCAAATGGCTCATTCGGCTCGGGTAACACTAACACAGGTGTAGTGGTCAACTTTTTCTTCAATGTTTGAAAGCTCTCCTCGCACTCAGGAGTCCAAACAAACGGAGTGTCTTTGCGGGTTAACTTTGTCATTGGCAAAGCTATCTATGAAAAGCCCTTGATAAACCTTCGGTAATAGCCAACTAAACCCAGAAAACTCCTTATCTCTGTTACGGTGGTTGGTTGCTTCCAATCCATCACATCCTCCACCTTAGTTGGATCTACGGCTATTCCCTTCTTACTCACCACATGACCCAAAAACTTCACCCCACTCTTCCAAAACTCACACTTAGAGAGTTTTG
>NC_029776.3:47429654-47456054 GCF_000817695.3 Arachis duranensis | reverse complement strand
AACAATGAATTTATCCAGAAACGGACGGAAAACTCTATTCATGTAGTCCATAAACACTGCAGGAGCGTTCGTCAACCCGAAAGACATTACAGTGTACTCGTAATGACCATAACGAGTCTTGAAAGCAGTCTTAGGGATATCCTTACCCCTCACCCTTATCTGGTGATAACCGGATCGTAAATCGATCTTGGAGAAAACTCCAGCTCCTTGTAACTGATCCATGAGATCATCAATTCTCGCCAATGGGTACTTATTCTTTATTGTAACCTTGTTCAGCTGCCTGTAATCCACACAGAGCCGCATACTCCCATCCTTCTTCTTCACCAGTAACACTGGAGCACCCCACGGAGAGACACTTGGTCGTATAAAATTATTTCCCAACAAATCCTCTAACTGAGACTTCAGTTCGTTCATCTCTAACGGTGACATCCTGTAAGGAGCACTTGAGATTGGTCCTGCCCCAGGCACCAATTCAATAGCAAACTCAACCTCTCGGTTAGGTGGAAATTCATCAATATCATCGGGAAACACTTCCAGAAACTCACACACAACCGGAATCTGTTCCAACCTTTGATCATCACCCGAAACGCCCGCGGTTAACAACATGATACCTTGACATTCGGTTCCGGAACAGTTCACCATCATCGAATTCAAGTAATAATTATTTACCACGACCGGCCCTTCAGTATCTTCCAGCATAAAGTACACCGACTTTGTAGAACAATCTAGCAGAACATGGTTCTTAGATAACCAGTCCAATCCCAAGATAAGATCAAGACCGATCATCGGCCAGCAGACTAAATTATGAACAAAATCACGCTGCTTGAACCTAAAGGAAACTTCCGGGCATCCTAGCCTAGTTACCATGGCTTCATGGGTAGCATTATACACTCTTAGATCATAACCTAAGGTTACAATCTTCAATCCTAACTCATGGGCTTTCTCAAATGCAATGAATGAATGTGATGCTCCCGAATCAAATAAAGCATTTAAAGTTTGACCAGCCATTTCACAGTTACCACGAATGAGTGTCTCAGATCCCTCAGCTCCTACAGCTGAAGTGAAGAACACTCGACCAGTCTGTTGTGCTTTCCCAGCACCTTGTTTCTGCTTCTCCGGGCAGCTTGCGACTTTATGCCCCGCTTTTCCACAATTATAGCACAAGCCCCATCCGGCCTTGCATGGTGCTCCTGGATGTGACTCCCACATCTAGTACAAGCTTGATCATTCTGAGGCTGCTTCCCAAACTTCTTCCCTTGGGAATTGTTGTTGTTGGGCCTCTTGAAAGAGCTTCCCCTCTTGAAAGATGGACCTCTAGGTGCAAAGCTCTTCCCTCGGTTCTGTAGGAATGATCCTTCGTGACTCCCTTTCTCAGCGGTTACCCTTTTCACACACTCTTCAGCAACCCTACACTTGTTTACCAACTCGGAGAAGGTCCTAATCTCCATTGGTCCCACTGAACTGAAAATATCACTCCGGAGTCCTCCTTCATACTTCACACACTTCCATTCCTCATATTCCACCGAAGTCCCTTGGCACATACGAGAGAACCTGAACAGCTCCTCAAACTTGTCAGTATACTCTGATATGGACACAGTACCCTGCTTCAGCTATAACAATTCAAGTTCCTTAGCCGTCCTAGCAGAAGTCGGAAAGTACTTCTTATAGAACTCTTCTTGGAAGACATTCCAGGTGATATAGTCATCACCATGCTGCAGAAGACGTCGGATGCCTTGCCACCAATGCAACGCTTCACCTGTGAGCATATAGGTAGCAAACTCGACACGCTGCCCTTCAGGTACCACTTGTGCTTGCAGAGCTCACTCTATAGCCTGAAACCATGTATCAGCCTCATTCGGGCTAGTAGTTCCCTTGAACTTAGGTGGATTAACCTTCAAAAGGTTTGCCAGTGTCATTGGGCTCTGAACTCCACCTCTATCATTACCATGGTTGTTCATCTGTTGACCAAGAGCCTCAGCAGTGGCTTGCATAGCAGCAGCCATGTTCTCCAACGCAGCCATAAAGTTCACCGGGTCATTAGGGTTATTCTCCGACGCACGAGCATTCGTACGACCTCTCATACTACCTCTACCGCGTCCACGAGGCGCCATCTGGTTCCTATACACACCAAACAATCGATATTAAGTTGATCAGTCTCAATATCGGAAGTCTAGTGCTTCAAAGTCCCAAATGCATGCTCATGAACATTTATGCCAAATATATCAAGCAGATATACTAATAGCACATAACACACACACAGAGAATGCACAAAAGCATAGTCAGTCCATCCCTCAGGCTCTACAGGAACGAACTGCTCTGATACCATAATGTAACACCCTACCATACAGAGTCTTATGCTTAAGTCATAAGTCAGGGATGGCAAGGTATTACGACCTCTAAAATAAAAATTTAGTACGTATAGTAGTATGAATGATTGATTATAACTAGGAGCCTTTGTAGAAAAAATGGGTAAACAAAAATCGTAACTCGAAAGCGCAACACTCCGATCGATAACGTAACGAACAAGGATAACCAACGCGTGATTATATATATACAAGGGATTGTCAAAAACAGGAATATCAAGACTCAAAATCCGGCTGCGAAGATAACCGGTCCGAGCATAGCGATATATACATATGATAAAAATAAGGAAAACCCCAAAGGAAACCCAAAGGGACACAAATACATAAAACCTATTCTCCAAAATCTACCATAAGAGAAGTCATCACGTCCTGCATTTGAAAACCACAAAATCCGCATGGGTGAGAACCAGAGGTCCCCAGCATGGTAACAGCTTCCACATATATAATACATAATAATGGAGGAAAGCCAAAGGCAATCCTAGAACTTCCTCCAGATGATATTAAAGCTTATAAACAGGCTAAACCATAAAGGGCATCTGACTAAAGATTCTTCAGTCTAACTAATACTTCCCTTTCCAATTCCTTCAGACCTCCCAACCACTAGCAGAAGTATAATGTAGCAAACACAGTTATATCAAGCAAGAAATATACAATTATGAACAAGTAAGGCATTTAGACAATTAGCCAGTAATATGCAGTCAAATAGGCAATCTCAAACAATTCATATAGTATGCATATGATGAATGCCTGTCCCTAGTGGCTGATGATAACATCTGTCGGTTATAGAGCCAACCCGACAAGTCCTGGCAGTTAACCATTGGACTGTCCCTCTGTCGTGTCTTCCCAACTTGAGTCATGCTCATTATAACTTGATCATAATCATGATCCATATCCATCACCCTCATTGGTGAATATTTATCCATCACCATCACTGGTGAATATTTATCCATCACCATCATTGGTGAATATTTTTTGGGGTGAGCTTGTTCGAGAATTTCACAGTGCCCGGCCACCCTGACGACATAGGGTCAAAAGAGCTTCAAGTCTCGACCTGGAACACATGATGGCTAGCCACTGCTTTCTCCCAGGGAAACTCTCATCTCCGATAATAGAAGTGCAACATTCACAATTCATTCAACAGCATATATATGCATGTATACATAGCCATAATCATGGCTCCGCCGCAACACGGCAATAATCCAGCCATCCGGCTCACAGTTAAATCCATAACCAGCCGTTTCATTAACAATTACAGCCTTTCGGCCTATGGCATAACAAGCACTTCCATCACCATCCTCCGCATCTCACATAATCATGCTTGATCCTCATTGATCGTTCATTTTTCCCTTGCTTCACTCGCAAGTTGCCACATACACTTGCCCTTCTTCTCATAGCTAGACATATCATAATGATTTAAGACATAAGTGGTGAGATCGGAGGCTTAGAAGTATGAAATTTGGCATTTTAAAACTCAACACGCGTGGATGGCCTCGAAAACTCATCGACGCGTAAGCGTCATGCACGTTAACGCGTGGATTGAAAACTAGTCAAACGACGCGCACGCGTCAACCACGTGTACGCGTGGGTACTCTCGTGCCCCAGGCACAAATCTGGCACAGTTTTGGCACAACTTTCTGGAAAATGGCTGGGCATTGGGTGCAGTACATCGGCGCGCCCGCGCACACCACGCGCACGCGAAGATGGCGCTTTCTGGAAGAACGGCGCGTACGCGCCAAGTGCGCCTACGCGCGAGGGGTCATTTTGCTAAAAATTTTCTAAGTTAAAAGCTGCAGAATTCACAGATTCAAACCCCAATCTTCCGACGGACATAACTTTCTCATTTTAAATCATTTTTCACCCGTTCTTCGAACGGCATGGACATCCCGGATCCAATTTCATTTCTAAACAGATTTGGCACAAAACAGAGATCTGTAGTCCAAGTTATATCCCGTCAAAGTATGCCCAAAAACCATATTTTTCATACAAAACCACAAGGTGCCATTTTCAAAACAAGCCATTTTCAACTCTTTTCAAAATCAATCAAAACATGCCAATTTCAACCCCTATCTTTGAAATCACTCAAAATATATCAAATTCAACATCAAGCCTCCTCAACTCACACATTGACACATTGCCACAATTTACAAAATCACTATCCCATTATTTTAACCCACTTCACCCAAGTGGTTCAAACCCAAACACATTGACACACCATATACTCTTTCTCATGCCAATTTTCAACAACACCAATTCCAATAAATCATCATTGTACACAATCAATATCATACTCACCATCAACAAGGTTCAACCCACAATTCAACCATAACCAATCATCAAGCATATATCACAACATGCATATTTCTCATACATTATACCACCAAGGCATCAATAATCATCATCACATATATGACCACATCATATATCTCAATCATTCAACAACATCAACCATTCAATGCCTATCTTAGGGCCTCTAGCCTAAGTATTTCCTACCACATTACATATTAGATACGAGAAACCGAAACCATACCTAAGCCAATTTCCCAAGCTCAACCGGAGTACTTCCAAATCACTTATCCACAAGCTCTCAAGGCCTCAACACCTCCAAGAACAGATTTTTCACCACCAAATCCCTTTTTAAGCTTTTCAATATCACCAATCAAGCTCCAATATTCACATATACACAACCTAAGCCACAATCATCATACCCATACACAATATCTCAATACCCAAACATCATAGAACAACAAAATTACACTAGGATTGAGAATCTTACCACACCCAAGGTCCAAGGAGACAAGATTAACCTTCTCCTTCAAGAGAGTTGGGTCTTATAACATCAAAGAGCCCAAAATCTCAACATTTTTGCTCATAAAACTCGAAAACAAGGCTGGAATTTCGAAGAGAAAAACGTGGCTTACCTCAAGATTAATTGTATGAGTTTTGTAGAGCTCTCCGCGGTGAACGCGTGGCCACAAACGGAGCGGCAATCGGAGCTCTAGATCAAAAGTTATGGTGGTTTGAAGATCAAGTGAGAGAAAGAACTTGAGAGAGTGTTCTTCCCTCCATAGCCTCCATTTTCAGCATGTGAGTGTGTTTAGTGAGGAGAGAGAATGCTGAAAACTAGGGTTTTGGTCTAGTTATGTTGGGCCAAGGGCCCACTTTGGGTCCGGCTGGCCCGGTTTGGCCCGTTTGGTCCAATCTTGGTCTGATTTCTATAAAATTGGTACCGAAATTCTCGTCTCAATCTCCTCTATCATATTTAGCCATAAAAATCACATTTTGGGCTTTCTAGAATAAATTCTCATTTATGGGTTAATTAGCCGTTAATTAACCGGGTTTTATATAAAGCGTGGCGATAGCTAGAGATACAGCCACGCTTTTAAAGCATGGAGATAGCAAGATATGGCCGCACTTTAAAAGCGTGGTGATAGCGATAGATACGGCCACCCTTTTAAAGCGTAGCGATAGTTTTATCAATTTAAAAATAAAAATATTTTTTCTGACTTTACCTTCATCACTACACAAATAAATTTTCAGTCCTTTTTTATTACCAAACTTATAAATATAGTATGAAATTTTTATTACAAGATAAATCAAATGGTAATTAATGACATATAATTTTTGCTATAATTGTTTTATACCTTAATACTCAAATATAAAATAAATCTCGAGTTCAAAACTCTGATTTCTCAACAAGCTTCCCAACTTGAGCAAAAAAGCATAGAAATAATCAAATGGTCAAAGCATCACCTCCATATATTAGTCCCACGGAGAAAGAAAACACTAGGGCACTCTTTTTATATGGATAAAAGAACGGAAGGAATTTAAAAGTTTAAAATTACAAGTCACATTATATATAATAAATTATATGCTTGTTCTCTACCAAATAACAACAAAAATGAAATTCTTTAAATAGTACAAAATGTCGTCACCCAATTCACAAGTAATTTCCATAACCCTCGTGCATTATTTTCTTTGACGTCTCCATTTTCGCCACCTTCGGTAGCCGCAACAGCCATCAGCTCATCAAAGTTTGCAGTCTTCTCGATTCCTAAATAATATTTCAATCTAAAATACCATTTATCACATGTAGCAGTCAGAAATCAATGCAACAAATCATAAGGATTAAGACAACAAACATATCAAGCATAAAATTTCTTACTCCTTTCAAAAACAGTGAAACAACTTTACAAACACTACAAGAAATATTGTTAAAATCGACGGCCAAATCGATGGCAAAGCCTTCGATAATATTAAAAATCGACAATAATACCGTCGATTTAATAATGTGTAAGGAACTTGAAAGAAACTTACCAAAGATTTAATAATTTCTTCAATGGAATTTTTAGAGAAGCATTCATCAATTACTGGCTGCCTGAAAAAATCTCCAAATACTGTCATTAATACATTGCAATTTTCAGTTAATCGAAAAAAAAATTAGATATCATTGAGGAAATAGTGATTACTTGTTTAAGATACTGATCAGGTTTGACTTCTGAAGAAAATTCTTCAATCACTGATCTTATAGCATTCTCATCACCAGACTTTAGGCTAATCAGACGCTTCTCAAGTTCCACAATTTTCTGGTACATATAAAATGTTATCATTATTTATCAAATTAACCCTTGAAGTCCATTTTATATCTACTTATTAGAAAATAGTATCACGGAAATTAGAACATACAGAAAGTGGTATTAAAGTAGTAAAAGATTATAAAATCACCAGAATACTAAATCAAAACCAAATCCAAATTCAAACATCCAAGCATAGTTATCATGGAATCATTCTACACATAAACAAGTAAACAAAAAGGATCCAAAGAAGAAATTAGGAATTTACTTACCATATCTTCAACTTCTTGGAATCAGCCTTCACCAGTGTAGCTTCAGAACCCTTTCTGTTACCATTGAGAGACTTCAAAGCCTCCTTCACAGACTCTGCAACCTCGGCGACACTGCGCTCAGACTCTTCCCTATACTTGGCAATATACTTGTGAGCTTTTCCATCGCCAGCACCCTTCTTAGCTTTCTTCATCTGCTTCTTTAGGAACTCCTCCGCAACTTTGTTCAGCGTCGCTCTTCCTCCGCCGCCTTCCACTCCGCCAACCTCTGCTCCGCGTTCACGTGCCTCAGCCTTCTCCCACTCATGTCCCTGCAAGCATCAAAATTGTTCATCTTATTTTGCCTGGCCTTCGACGCTGCACCTCGAAGCAGCGATCCAAACCCTCCGGCGAGCAGATGGCCGAGGAGGAGACGGTAAGAGGCTAATGGCGTAAACGACAAGGAGACGATAAGAGGCTAATGACGCTAACACTGTTGGATGCTAGGGTAGAGGCGACAAGGAGACAAGGCAGAGGCAAGGCTAACGGCGCAGCGAGGGTGGTGCTGGTGACAGCGGGGATCTGTGCTCTTCCAGGGTTGCCATTGATGAGAGTGATGATAAGAGTTGAGAGTGAGAGAGTCCCGATCAAAGCTTTTGGCCAAGTTTGAGGGTTATTGGGTTGGGGCTGGGTTATTAGGGTTTTAAAAAAAAGCTTTTTGCCACGCTTTTAAAGCGTGCCAAAAGAGTACTAGGATATGGCCACGCTTTATAAACGCTACTGTAATGAAACCCTATCGCCACGCTTTCAAAATGACCTTGTTTCTCTTTATGGCCACGGTTTTGAAGCGTGGCAGAAAAAACATAGCCGTATCTCTAATCAATTGCCACTCTTACAAAACGTGGCCATTGACCTAAAAGTGTAGCGAGAAAAAATGTGACCAAATATCTATTCAATCGCCACCTTCACAAAAGCGTGGCCATAGACCTTTTTTCTTGTAGTGATATTACCAGTGATCGTAGTATCAGGAGTTATCAGGAGACTATCGTGATTTCCAATGGCGATGAAGACCCTGAGGAGGACCTGTAGGTGATAGAGATCGTATCTTCTAATAGTGAGGCTTTACCATGGTTAGCTAGAGTTGGCAGCATGTTTTGACGGCGTCTTCAGCTTAGCATATATTTTGTGTTTTGATCTCTCATTTTTTGTTAGGACCACCGAGAGATTAGGCATTGTTAGACTTGCTAGGCTAGTTTGAGCACCAGACTAGGAGCTTCTTCTATGGGCCAGGCTCCGAAGTGTCAAGTATTTATATACGTATATATTTTGGATAATAGATGTGTTAACTGACTTTTTTTATGAGGTCTTTGTATATATGTATAATGAATCTATATTTGATGATAATTTTTTACTTGAATTGAGTGGATTTCATCACATAAACTTGCATTTATTCACTTGAATAGCATACTTTTGTGTTTCTCTCTAAATTGTACCTAATTATAAAAACATGCTCTTTTATACTTAAATTGATAAATTTAATTTCACTTTTATTTCATTCGATATCATGATATATTTTGTTGAGTGATTTTAGGTCCAATATGTAAGAATGACTTGGGAAAAATGGAAGAGGAGCATGCAAAGTGGGAAATTTCATGAAAAAACAAAGAAAAAGAACACACTGCTGTGTGCGTATGCACAAGTAAAAATTCAGCCAGTGTGCATATATACAAGTCCTGACGCGTGACTCACTTAAAAAGTCATGTGGCTCTCAATTTTGGGGGTCTTTTGGTCCAATTTTAGACATCCTAGAGTTGAATTGAAGCTATAAGAAAGGGGGCAACATCCCATAACATACAAAGACCATATTAAATAGTTTTAGTTAGGTTTTAGGGTAGTTTTTCTCTTAAGATTTTCTCTCAATTCTCTTTTAGGGTTTATTTAGGATTTCTAGTAGAAATTGCTCATTTATATTTTGATCTTGGATTTTAGCTTGCTTCCATTGAAAGTACTTTTAATTTTTTCTTCAATTACACTACATTTAGTACACTTTCTTATAATTGAAGTTACTTTGTTTAATTTTATTACTTGTGAATTTTGAGTTGTTGTTAATGAATTTGATGTTTTATGATTTATACATGCTTGATTGAGTTGCTATTATTGATTTTGTTCACAGATTGGTTATAGTTTCAATTATCTTTTGTAATTTACCATGTTTTGCTATTGTGCACACCAAATGTTTGTAAAAATTCCAATTATGAATATTGAGTAGATTTTCACTCCTTGACTTGGGAAATGAGTAACTAGGATCCTGGAGTCATAATGTCCGACATTTAGTGGTAATTTTGAGTTTACTAGTTGCTCTTGTTTCCACTAATGCTAGCTTTTTATTGAACTAATTAGTAAGTTAGCTAGGATTTGTGGATTAAGGTCAATTATGTTCACTTGACTTACTCCTTGATGTTAGGGGTTAACGAAGTGGGATTAACTCATTGTAATTGTCATAGTTGTGGTTATGATAAAGATAGGATTTCTTAACTCTCATTTCCAAGTCAAGGTTCTTTCATGCATTGAATTACATTCTCATTAGTTTATTGCTTCAATATTCTTTAATTTGCATTAATTGCCCTTTTAATCTAGTGATAGCTTGTAAGTTGTTCTCATTCTTGCTAGTTTGCTTCATTGTCTTATTTGCTTGCTAGTTTAGTTCTTGTTATTTCATTGCTTTAGTCATTTAATTTCTAGTTCCTTTAATTTCCCCTCTATGCCCGATTTCACAACCAAACTTATGCGCTCTTAATTGCTAGTCCGAGGGAAAACAATCCAGAAATTAAAACTCACGATTTTTTATTGAATTGAATTGTGACATTCTTCTTCTAAACTTTGATTGCGGGTCAATTGTCGGTCCAGACTATACTTACAACGAAGTTATCACCAAATAAAGCGTATAATGAGAATAGTAATACGTACTTCAACACAAGAACACAAAATAAATCTACTAAATAAATAGAAATATCATTATGTAGTGTTTCACATTCGAAATGCAAAAGAGAAAAGTGAGAAAACTGGACGATTAGTAAACAGTACCTTCAATAATATTTTGTGTTTTCTTTTTTTGTTTCTTGGTGAAGATTTTGAATTTAGTTTTGAAATTTTCTTGACTTTTTGCGATAATGTTGAGAGATTTTGAGCCTGGTTTGAATTATGAGCGTTGCATTTTTTATCAAGGGAGAAGAACCATTTTTTATAATAACCTTCGCACTATTCAACAGTTGGGGAGCACGTGTTTACACACATTCTAATATGAGATTGGTTTTTGTTAGATTTTGGCCAACTTGATTGAATTTGGTTGTCAAAAAGACTTGTATATGTAGCAGGACTAATCTAAATATATGACAAATTAAAAAAATTCCCATATTTATTGTCAATGGTTTTTTTGTGGCTAAAAAAAGGCATAAGGCATATATATATACATATATATATACATATATATAGAGAGTGTGTGTGTGTATTGAATCACAAGTTACTAGTTTCTCCTTTAGACAAGGTAGGACATCGAAATCCCTAATGCATGATGGGCAAACTTGTTATAGAGCTGAAAGAGAGAAGTTCTTCACACCTAGAAGGTAAATCATATATACCTTCCTTTTTAAAAAGTTCTTCACACCACTCTAGTAAAATATGGAGTTAAGTTCTAGTTAATTTACGTTTAGTTTATTCTTCTTTTTTGGTTGGAAGGAATTAAGAAATAGGAGGTTTAAGTTGCAGGGTATTTGTTTCTCTTTTTTCTTTTGGGTTAAAATTTTGGCAAAAAATAAAATAACACAACTAAAAGCGAGACCAAGTTATCATAAAATGTTTGAATAGTAGGACATTTGTTTCTCTTCTTCCATGAGTTAAAATTTTGGTAAAAGATAACATAATAAAACTAAAATCGAGAACAAATTATTATGGAAGGTTTGAGTAGCAAGGCATTTGTTTTTTTTCTTTCCTCTGGATTAAAATTTTGGTAAAAGATAATGATCTTTGCTAGATAACCAACATTCAATCGATCAACAATCAATCAACTTGCCATTAATTAGTAATTCTAGTTTTTTTAATTTTTATTAATTAATAATTATTTAACTTTTATTTTTTAAAAATATAAAATTAATAAATATTAATTATAATTATCTAAATTATCTAGATAGGAATTATTTACTTATACTTTTTCAAAGAGAAAATAACAAAACTAAAAGCGAGAACAAGTTATTATGGGAGATTGAGTAGCAAGACATTTATTTCTCTTCTTTCCTTTACCTTTTTTGATGACAAATTGTCACACACTCGCTCATCAACAAGCACAACCCTGATAAAAGTAAAAATTTTGAAAAACAAAAATTTTTAGTTAAAAATTATTTAAATTTATTATTTTTGACTAATCTAATGTACCTTATAATTTTTATTATATATTTACTCTTACGCGCCCCGCAGTTAATCCATATTAATGATTTTATGATTTATTTTTTTTAAAGGGAGATGTTAATGGTAATCCTGCTATGAATTGAGTGCTTCATTAGAAAAAATATTTTGATTCTTTCAAATAGAGATACTGATATTGATATGCATTGAGTGCTCCATTAGAAAAAAATTTTGATTCTTTCAAATAGAGTCATAAAGATATTGATAGTAATAAAGATATGCTTTGAGTGCTCTATCAGAAATTAAATTTGGTTTTTTTTTAAAGAAAGATTAATGGTAATAACTGTTATGTTTGAGCGTTTATAAAAATTTTATTTTTAATTACACATATTTTTAAATTTTATCATAATTTAATTTTAAAAAAATTAAATATTTAAATTAATTTATTCAATTGACAAATTTACTCATAATATTCATATTTTTTTTGAAAGAAAAATTTAACATTAAAAAAGTAGAGCGTATATGTAACTGCCCAACAAAATCAACAAACCTAATAAAGGGAAAATAAACAAACAATTAAAGAAAAAGGATAATCCTTGTCATCTCCAATATAGCCATCAACAATAAAAGGGGTCTGCATCAATCTACTCCTTGTAGTTCAGGAAGTACATGTTAATTATCTCCTCAGCCCTTCTGTCTTTATTCTGAAAAATTCTTCAGTTTCTTTCCAGCCATATGTTCCAAATAATTGCACAAAAGCACACCATCCACCTCTTGTATTCCTCCTTCTTACTTGATAACTCAGTCCAGCTTAGGAAATTCTCTTTCAACGTACCTGGATAAGACCATAGTCTACCAACATATGATATCCATGCACACCAAACCTATCAAGAAAAACTACAGCCAAGAAACAAGTGGTGACCATTTTCAACATCTTTATTACATAAAACATAAAATTTATCTTGTTGATTGATGATTCCAAGCCGACCTAGTCTCTCCTTCCTACTGATCCTGTCCGTCAAAACAAACTAGACAAACAACTCCACTCTTGGAGGCACTAGCCCTTTCCGAATAGTCTTAGTAAAACTGTAGCTTGTTATATCCTCAGGGGCCAATTCCGCTTGCAACACCTGCACAAATGAGTTAGTTGAAAAAATACCTTTTTTATCATATTACCAAACCACTCTATCCTCTCTACCATATACAAGTTTGACCAGCCTTAATGTATCATGTAGCTAGTTTAGTATATCCAACTCCCATTGGAACAGATCTCGCCTCCATTGAAAGTTCTAAATTCACTCAAACCCATTCCAAAATCCACAATTCCCTATTATTGATCTCTTTTGGTTTGAAACCGAGAAAAGTCTTGGAAAACAATCTTTCAAAAAGCCTTCAACAAGTCAGACATCCTCCCAGAATCTAGTTCCTCTCCTATCGCTGACCTCCATAGATAATCCAGTAATTAACTTCTGCCTAACTTGTCGATCCATGAACTGTAATTGACAAATATCCGTCTACGGACGCCTTAGTAGACAGTTCTTGGCTGGACAGAAGCTCATTTGGATTTAGGTTATTACATCAGCATACCACCTTTTTCATAATGGACATTCCTCCTTAGAAAAGTGCCACTACCACTTAAATAGAAGAGCTATGTTGTGTATCATAGCATCCCCAATTTCTAACCCACCTAATTTTTTAGGAGCCTGCATTACTTCCTACTTAACCAAAGCCATACCATTCCTCCCATCCTCCTTACTCTATAGAAATATTCTCTGCAAAGAGATTAGTTTCTCTGCAACACCTTTAGGCATCTTATATAAGCTCAAATAGTAAATCGGAAGGCTATTCAACACAGATTTGATGAGAACTAACTTACCGGATTTGAAAGCCTTGGCTTTCCAGAAACTAAGCTTATCCTCCACTTTGTCTATTATTGGCTTTCAAGTCTTTACCAACCTCGCGTTTGCTCCTAACGAAATACTCGAATATTTGATTGGAAGAGTGGCTGCCTTATAATCCAGCACACTACACATCCATTGTACCCACTGCTCTTCACAATTAATAGAAATCAAGCTAAATTTGTCAAAATCAATGCTATTCATAATTTTATAACTTTATATATAATATCTATAGCTAGATACATATAACATCTATAATTTTATATTTATAGAATTTATAATTTTGTACTCATAACATCTATAATTTTATACATATAATATCCATAATTAATAAATTTTTACAATTAGCCTTATCAAATTTTAAACTATGTATCTTATTGTATATTTTAAATTATCTCACATGTGCACCAATAGATCATGATTTTAAATATTTTAGTTTCTTTTATTTAATATTCAAATATATGTTTATTTATTGATTTGAATATGATGAGTTAATACTTATTTTTAAAAAATTGTTTCTTAATTTTTTTATTTTCTATTTTATATTTTATAATAGTCTATATGTAAAATATGAGTTGTATAGTAGAAGTTATTAAAATTCTCTAATTTAATATCTATATTTTCATACGTATTGAAGATATCAATAACCTAGGTGTGAATCTTGAAAGTGGTTAGTGAAGCATGAGAAAGGAGAGCAGAGAAGAGAGAACAGAGAATGAGAAATCAGAGAGAAAGAGAGAAGTTCAGTTCTTGTATTGAAGAAAGGGAAAAGTAAAAAATCAGCTACAGTAATAATGCTCTGCAGCTTATAAAGAAGAGAAGCAGTAAAGGAAAAAGGGTGTGAACTGGCTCTAACTAACTATTTACTTCTAGAGAGTTCAAACTTAACAACTAACTAACTGTTAACTTCTTAAACCAGTAACTTACTAACACCAACTTGTACACCATCTTGCACTTGCTTAGCTAGCTTAACTCTATGCATAATGCTAATACATCCATCATCATCTCTAGTTTTTTTCTTCTGTTTTCTTCAACAAGCACGTCCTGTTTTTGGCCTGCTTTTGTATCCTGCCTTTGGACTGCTTCTGCAACACTTAACCTCTCTCTGATGTGCAGAAAGGCTTCAGATGGAATTGTCTTTGTGAGAATGTCAGCTACCTGAACTGCTCCTGGAATGTGGCTCACTCTTATGCTCTTGTTGTTGACATGATCTCTCACAAAGTGGAGATCAATTTCAAAGTGCTTGGACTTTGAATGCAGAATGGGATTTGCAACTAGTAATACTGCACTCTGGTTGTCACAATACAGCATGGGAGACTCCTTGAGAAGGAACTAAAGCTCACACAGTAGGTTGTTTACCTAAATTAGCTCAGCGACTAGGTCTGCCATGCTCCTGTACTCTGCTTCTGTACTGGATCTTACAACTGCAGTTTGCTTTCTTAAAACCCAAGATACCAAGTTTGACCCTAAAAACACACAATAGCCACTGGTAGATTTTCTATCATCAGGATCTCCAGCCTAGTTCCAATCACTATAAGCTGTGATTGACATAGAGTTTTCTTTCTTCAGATGCAGCCCATAGTTTGCAGTTTCACTCAGATACTTCAGCACTCTTTTTACCATTTTTCAATAACATTCTAATGGAGTTTGAACAAATTGTGCCAACTTGTATATACTAAAAGATATTTCAGGTCTTGTTATAGTCAAGTATTGAAGGCTGTCAATTAGAGACCTGTAAAGGGCAAAATTATGAAATTTTGCACCACCAAAGACTAATAGCTTGACTGTGGAGGGTAAGGGGGTGTAGCAGGAAGTGCATCCTACCATGTTTGTCTTCTTTATCAGCTCTTTGATATATTTTTGTTGAGTGAGAATCAGTCCACCACTACTTGTTCTTGTCAACAGAATGCCAAAAAAATAGTGCAGGCTTCCCATATCCTTTAGGAAAAACATGTTGTTTAATTTCTTGACGACTTGATTAACTGTGTTTTTAGACTCACTAGTGACTATAATACGTATAACATCTATAATTTTAAACACAACATTCATAATCAACGAATTAATGCTAATTTATTATTATTTATCATTTTATTTTACTGGTCACAAACTAATAATTTTAGATAATTTTTTATTTTTAATAAGTAGATATTAATCAAATTTAAGATATTTTGATTGTTTATAAAATATTTAGGTGATTTGAGATTTTTTTTAGGATTAATACAATAAAAATTTAGATTTTTTTTAGAGAAAAATTTTAGAATTATAAATGTAATAATGAGGGAGAATTTTTTGGAATTTGATTCACATTAAATTTAAAATTTATTTTGATATAATTAAATGAGATAAGAGGGTATGTCTAAAACGAGCTCATTCAATAAGCACATAATGGTTGAGTTCGTTTTAGACATATCCTTGATTTACTATTAAAAGCGCGAACAATGCCCGAGTTTTCATGGGCTTGATTGTTCTCAAGGGTGTTTTTTGGTTTATTTACTTTTGATTTTATTATCTTAGGTGTAGTTAATTACTTATCGATTATCATTATAGTAGAGAATGAAGAATAGGTTTCATTATTGAGATTTGGGTGAGATGTCGGAAGAGGAATTGCATGGCCATGACACCCTCCTTGACGAACAAGAACTCATACGCAGCCATGTCGAGTTTTCGTGGGGGAAAAGAAAAATTAAGCCAGTGTTGGGATGGACACGAGATTTTGGATAAAGGTTATAAGAAAAAAATATGGGAAAGTTTTTAATAATAATGAAAAATATACGTATATAGAGTATATTTTGTAATTAAATCTACGAAGTCTACCGGTAACCTTCCAAAGCCTGCTTACAAAGAGCATCGGTAGGTCATTATCAAATCAAGTAGGATATGAGATGAGAGCAGATATATAGGAACACTTTCGTATCTTAACTACTCTACGGAACAAAACAATCTCTACCCAAGACCATAAACGCGGTAGCAACAACTTCAATTCGTTTACAACTAATAGTAAGTTATTTATATGATCCCAAAATAGCAAAGTATTATGTTTCGAAGGCACTGTATGCACAAACCCCAAAAGGAAACAAAACAGAAATAGAAAAAGGAAAACGCTCAAAGCATCAAACCACTATAGAATAATGAATAATCTGAAAGTATATGATAAAAGATAATATATATTACGAATAACCTATACCGAAGCCACTACTACACAGCTTTACTTTCTATATTTTTTTATAGAATAAACTCCTAAAATAATTTCTTAAAATTTTGTATTAAGACAAATTAGTCATTTAAAAAAATAATATGTTATTATTAGTCATTTGCTTTTTTAAAAAATCAAACATATTAATCTTTATTTAAAAGAAGGATAATAAGTTAATAATTTAAAAATTTTACAGTTAATCCTGTCATAAAATTATTTATCTAGTTAAAAATTAAAAAATGATAGATAAAAATACATAAATAATTATATTTTTAATATATTTTTATGTAAGTTTTTTTTTGGAAGTTTATATTTTTTTAATAGACTTTTTTCTTTAGTAAGAATCAAATTTTAAATATTTTGAATATAGTTTTGATATCATATCATTAAATCAATTATCCCAAAATTTTGAGCCTAAAAATAGAATGAAGCATATGAATAGGCTACGTACTCTAATTAGGATTAACTAACTCAATGATTAATATTAAAGTTTAGGCTAGAATTATTACATACTAGTAAAGTTTTTCTTATCTTAATATTTAGTTTAGAACTACGGTTCCGTTACGTTACCAACAGCATATCTGCCAACTTTTGCCAACTCTTATTTATAATTGTGTTTCATGGGAGTGTGTTTGTGGATGTGTCTAATAAAATGTCTTTTTTTATGGATGTGTCTCTTTATATATGTATTTAAAATATATTAATTATTAGACACATCTACGAACACACTTCCATGAAACACAAATATAAATAAGAGTTGACAGAAGTTGACAGATAATATGTATACTTTTTCTTAGAACTATTATTGGGAGAGGATTGAGGGAGATAATTGATTATATTTAAGTGAAAAGAGTATATCTGTATCAATTAATTTTATATAAATGATCAATATTATAACATAAAATCACTTGATATTATTATATAACATTTTAACAATGATTTTTAATTTTAACTATCCATGTTTCATACAGCTTAGATTTGTACCTCGAGGTAATAATTACAAATATTAACTAGGTTTAAAAAGTTTTGTTTAGCTTAAATTAATAGATTTTTATAAATATATTTTATCAGCGTTTAATTGGACATGTTAGATATCATGTATATTATTATCAATTAATATTATTTTATGTCATCTTGACAAAAATTGTTAATGGAGTCATTGAAAGGTAATATAATTAATTTATAATTTTTAAAAGATTAGTTTGATTGAAAAAAAAATTTAGAGACAAATTTAAAAAATATTCTATCTTTTAGAGACTAATTTTTAAGAACCAATTTAAAGAATGCCCTTCTTAATTTGATTATTTAGTCTAGTATTTCTTCGAGTGGTACTAATGTTAAGGGGAATGCTAAGTAGATAATAACTTTGTTGAACAATATGAACAATGGGTCATAAAAATTAGCCTAATTAGATTATTAACACAGTATATCTGTATACACCCCTTCCCCCAAATTTTAATTTTAATCATCTTAATTACTAACATCATAATCATCCTACCCACTCCTCCCTTTTTTGACCTAGCGGTAAAAATTTTTCCCTTTCCCCACTATTCAAACGGCATTTAGGAAGTAGTAGCCTTCCCATACCCCCAATTGAAATGGCATTGACAAAGGAGGACCTTCCCACATCCGGCGCTTATTCTCTGCTGTATCCCATCAACATCCTGCCCCTCGCCGAACTGACCATCCCCGGGGCGCCTCCATTGTGAAGACAAGCAGCAGTAGGCGAACCCCCTGTCGCCATCACGTGGAAGTCGCCCAGCCGCTACCTGCATTGTTTTTTAACGGCCATCTCTTGAGGTTGAAGTCCCTGCATGTCCGCACCACTTGGAATCTTCCTTAAACAAAACCAGAGCAACCGTGGTGTGTTTGCTTGCCCCTATTGAAGGTCAGTCCCCCGATAGTCTTTTCTTTAAGGTTTAGATGTTCATAGTAATTTTTATGTTATAGTTGCATAGAAGAGTTTTGCTGCTTGTGGAAATTGCTGGGCCTGTTTGACTTCTTCAACTATTTGTTAACATAAGGAAACTGAAAAGAATAATGACCCGTACATGTTATTGAGGATCCAGTTTTTTGCGTCTTGTTTTTCAATGGTTGACTCTATTTGGGTCTGTTTTGTCTCCGGGTATTAGTAAATCAGCAATTGGTGTGAAGCACGTGCTTTGCTTTGTGAGTTGTTTAATTACTCTAAGTCGGATGTTCATTTCTATACATGAATGCATGGTTGACTTTTTTACATAGTTGTTTAAAATTTGGTTGAGGATGTTAACTTTTTTTCCTTTCAATACCTAACCTAAAAAGGTATCACATTTGAATAACTGTTCAATTTTCTGATTATGCATATTTGATTTTGAAGAGATAGGTTTGAATTGGTATCCTGTTTGTTTATTTAAGAAAAATTGTAAGTATAATTTGGAATTAATTTATATTTTTTTAGTCTTAGCTGAAAGTGTATTTTACTTTTTTTTCACATGTCTACTTGTATTTGATGCATTTGATTGGATAGAATCTAAATAAAAGTAGTTTTGACATTGAGTTTGACCATATAAAGACTCTATTTACATGTTGATAAGCATATTTGACTACCATCGCAATCAATATTTGGGAACATTCTAAATAAACCAGCTTTAGACTTTAAAAACAGTGAGTAAGTCAGTATGAATAGTCCTTTTGACACACCAGATCGAAATAAATAGTGAGTTGCCGTGAACTTGCAAGTTAGTTGGTCCTTTTGATTTTTTTAATAATTGTAGCAGAAAAATTATACTAGATGAATGTTTTAAGCATTGTGACATGATCTAAAGCATTTAGAAAGCAATTTCTATTGTTACTAATCTCTAGAGCCTATCAAGCTGATTATATTATGACTTGTTTTGGTGACTTTCGTAATCAGAAGTTCAATTTTGACTGCTACGCTTTCAAGGACCTTGTTTTACTTAATTTTTTGTTATCTACCTGTGTACTTATACTGCACACGACTATGGGTGTTCTGCTGTTGATTTTTATTTTTTTTAATTTCAGCAAATATAGTAATATCACATGGTTCATGAATGTTTAGATTAAAGCAAACTGTATGAAATTTGATGGAGAAAGGTTTGATATTTTAGAATTCTTTTCTTTATCTGTTTCTGGTTCATGTGATTGACTTTTAATTTCTATGAATTACGGATGTTCAATTTTGTTAGAAATGATGGATGCAAAAAAGAGATTATTTTTAGTGGTGGCTTAACTAGATATGAGTTAAATTGGTTGTAAATACTATAGTTGCATAATGTTTTATGTCTACATATTTATGACTTTATTATTTTCGATCATGGATGTTGTAAAGACTTGTGTTAAAATTTTAAGAATAATACATAGTTATATAGAAATAATATTTTTTATGCATGTGAAATTTTCTATGGGAGATATTATTATGGGAGCAAACAATGGATCAATTGAACCGGTGTGAATTTTTGTTGGACCAAAATGAAGAACGTGTACGCCACAACCATCCAAGAAACAAGAAAAAGGAGGTTAAATCACCTTTCACAATACCAAGCACTAGGACATTGATGAACCTGTGAGGAAGAATCGGAATCAGAGAAAGCAATAGATGTACCTAAAACCCGTTTGGAAAGTAGTATAAGCTATTTTTTTTTTACTTTTAAATTATAAAAAGTCACAATAAAAAACTAAAAAAAGCAACAAAATATACATTGACACACATCTCATATTTATTTTTTATTTTCACCTACAATATCATGCACAATAAAACAACAAATACTAACTATACAATAATTTCTTTTGCATTGCCATCAAAATTAATGTGAATTAGAATTTTAATATCATTCTCTTGTGTAAAAAATTATATTTTTTGAGTTATTTATCTAAATACTATAACTTTAAAAATAAGTACTTTTATAACTAAAAATCAACACAAAATAACTTATTTCTAAGTTACTATTAATAAAAGTCCTTCTACTTCAAACTCTTTTTTCAATAGAGCTTATTTAAGTTGTCAACCCAAATTGGACCTTAGTCTTAAGACCACAAATATCTTTTTCACATTGTTTACGTGTTTTCGTGGTGGAATTTTGTTATAACAGAAAAGATAAATTTTCATGGTGAATAACATTTATAATTCTCTAACCACTTTGATTCTATTTCAAGATATTAGCGAAGCGTAAAAGCTATTAGTTAAGAATAACCATTTGGGTACCAATAAAAATAACCATCCGCTATCACATGAAATCGAACATCCAATCTCTACTATTTGTTACTATTTACACACTATACCATGACTATTCTAAATAACCATTTGGGTGACAATAGAGATAACCATTTGTTAGCCTATAGAATCGAACATCCAGCCTTTACTACTTGTAACTGACCACATACTCTACACCAAGACTATTACGAATAACCATCTAGGTAACAAAAAAAATAACCATTCGCTTTCCCATTAAATCGAACATCCAGTTTATAATTCTTTTAACGAATCACACACACTACACCCAAACTATTCAAAATAACCATATGGGTAACAATAGAAATAAACATCCGCTATCCTATTAAATCGAATATCCAATTTAACATAATTGTAACTAATTATACACACTACACCAAGGCCATTACAAAATAACCATCTGGGTACTAACAGAAATAACCATTAGCTACGCTATTGAATCAAAACTGACTTTCTTTGCATATATTGCATAAAAATCCTAAGCCAGTTTCAAATGTTCAAACCACATTCCAATTCTTGGTATTTTGTCTTCGGTAAGGCAACTATGACTCGATAACTGCGAATCAGTTCAAAATAGACATCATTCGATGAACATGAGGATTAATGATCGATTCAAATATGAGGTTCACGAAAAATAGTAATATACTAGAGACCAAACCTCATTAACAAGATCTATGTCATCACTTTCATTAATGTCCGTACATTCTATGACCTATAGGCACGGACCCAGTAAAGGCAATGAAGGGGCACTTGCCCCACTGCTTTTTCATTTTTTTTCTAAAATAGTTATATATAATAATGTATCTCTACTTTAAATTTTAAATGATCACACTATAAATAAATTACACTCAATTGGTTAAAGTCCAAAATTAACTTTTTTATTTTCTATTATTTTATTATTATTTAACCTAATTAAATTTAATTTTTGTACCGTTACTCTTTTATTCTCTTAAACTCTTTTTTTATTTTTATATTTTTAACATTTTTTTCTATTTCTTGTCTAGTAGTAATCTTCTGTTCATCAAAAGATAAATTTCAAATTCTCCATATTTTTTTATTTAACTTTCTATGACTCTATCTATCTTCCAATTTCATTATTTTTCTTTTTGATATTTTCAATAACAAATTTTAATTTAAACAATTATATTTTAAATATTAATCTAATATTTCTCTTCATGACTTTATATAATTTTTTTTATTCTCAATTTATTTATCTTTATTACTTATTTTCTATCTTTTGTTCTATTATATGTACCTGTGTTGAATATAAAATTTTAAAATAAATAAATTAATTTACTAATTTAGAATATATTTTTTATTTTTAAAAATAATAAAAATAAAATATTTTAATTATAATACATAATTAAATAGATAAATAAAATATTTCATCTAACATTATATCAAAATTAAATTTAAAAATATATAACAAACTTAATTATTTTAAAAAGAACGAAAGAAAAAAAATTGTAAATTAAGGTTATATTATTTTATATAAACATACTTTTATACACAGATTTAATTTTTCTAGTATTTATATATAATTCTAGTTTTAAATTATAAATACTAGTGTGTCATTAGTTGCTAATGTGGCAATTGAGTCAATCTTTTATTATTAAATGTGTATAAAAAAATTAGTTAAGATAACAAATTATCTATAATTTAATTAAAATATTTTAAGTTCAAGTTTTAGAAATAAAAAAAATATTTTTTATAAAAATAAAAGTGTTCATTAATTTTTTTAATTTTTATATCTTTATATAATTAATAATGTTCAATAAAATTTATTTTAGTGTATATATTTTTATCCCCACTCCTAAAATTTTCTGGGTCCATCACTGATGACCTACAATCAAACATATACAAACAAACAAACTAATTAGATGCTGTACTATTAAACAAGTTTTAACTAAAAAGATTTTATTAATACTTTTTTCAAAAGGAAAAATATAGGTGAACAATAACATTAGTGAACAATGTAAACAATGGGGTTAAAAAAATAAATTAATCCTAAATGTAATTAATAGTTTGATTAATTAAATTTTAATAATAATTATATTTCAAATTAAAAAACAGAGTTTTTACATTGGTGAATTGAAACTCTGCAACTAGCCTCTCATCTTATCTTCCTTTCGCTTGACCCTTTTCTCTTCTGCACTCTCAATCCAGCCTCAACCCTCTGTCTGACACCACTGCCATCACCACTAGTGACCACCGTCGCCTACCCCTTCTCTCTTCCCTCTCTTCTCTTTTTCTTCACTCTTTTTCCATTTCTCCTCAATCTCCTGTACGCTACCCCTGTTTTCTGTGCAAAGCCCAATCCCAGCAAAAAATCCCAGTGCAACCCAGAAGTGGCTGAGCTCTGTGCCGCTGCAACAGCGCATCTGCTACTCCTCTCTTTCCATTCTTCCCCTTTCACCAATGCAGGTTCTATGCTTCCTCCCATCCGTGTTTTTTTGTTTATTTATTTTAACTAATTTTTAATTTTACTTTTAGTGTTTAAATTAGACTTAGATTAATAGATTGATATTTTTTGGATTCTAAAATGTTTGATGGCTGATTTTTTTGGATTGATTGCTGCTTAAATTGAGTTTAAAATCCCTGTTTACATATTGTGCACACCATATGCTCGATGAAATGTCTGAGTGAAATTTTTTGTTTAATTTTTATGTTTGGCCAGCATTTGTCTTAAATGTGGTTATCTTTAGGCATTATAATTTAGAATTGTGTAATGTTATGCTATTTTTAATGATGTTTAGATTGAATTTTGACAAGGCACTTGATTATTAGTTTTGTTTAAACACCAAATTGGTTTAAAATTTTAAATTTGGTCATTTGATTAGTGTAATTTAAGAAGTGCATATCATGTTTAGTTAAGTGAATTGAATGAAACTACCTATTCATGTATATTTTAAACATTCCACATGGTTGCCATTAGATTATTTTAAATTTCCATTTTTATGCTTCCATGCCATGCATGCACAAATAAATTTGGTCACAACTTACTTCATAGATGAAAATATATGCTCTAAATGGAGATGCTGTTCATTTTGGATGCTCACTAAATGTGTTTTTTATTTTTACATTCTTTTTTATTTTTTCACGCTATATAATATTGCTAGAAAATATATATACAATTGTGTATAACATACAATATAGTACTCAAAGGCTCCAAAATTTCAATTAGCAAGTTCACAATACATACAACACTGATTACTACTATAAGAAAAATAAATTAATTAATAAACAAATAAGAAGAAGAAATAAGAGAGGATTGGCAAGGAAGGAATTGAAGAAACGAAAATGGAGAATGTGAGTGTATCATTCACATCCAAAAAGAAATAATCAGTTTTTTAACTTTTCAAAGCATAGAAATGGACTTGGTTTTAGGTTGTGTAGGTGCGATTCAGTTGTGGCAGATCCATACATGCTCCATATAAATATTTAATATAAGCCTAACTAATTAGGTGAGATTTTTTATGAGTACACTTTTCATTGTTATTATTTCTTGTAAGTTATATATAGTAATAAATTTTTAATGATATTTTTGGAAAGGGTAGTGCTAAGGAGCCAATGGTCTAAGCGTACAATGTGTACAATGGGCTAAATCTTTGGTCCATAAATAAAATGAACATCACCCATACTATCCAGAATAACCATCCGGATACCAGAGATAATAAACATCTCATGTCATAAAATCACTCATTCCAAAAACTTAAGTTGATTTTGGAGTTCACCAAGGATCGAACCTTAACCTTTCGGATCTAGAATTCTAATACATGTCATGAACCCGCTCATCCCAAAACCGTAACTTGATAGGACAATGTAACACTAATGGTCATATCTCTAATACTCCCTAAACCTTCATTGTACACATTGTGCGCTTAGACTATTAACTCTCTATACTTTCCTATAAAATAAACCTTCAAAGACAATTATTTCTAGAGGACGGTTTTTTTTTTATCCATAATTCACTTACAATGTTGCATATTGTGATCATGTGCAAACTACCACAACCAAATCTCAATGGTTGAAAGTTAACATAATGCTTCTATTATTGGAGCAGGAACATAGGCACTTTTCTTAGCTTTTAATTTTTATATTAATAAGCATCATTCACGATCATGTATGTTAGCAACACCAATCACAAGCATCCACGTAGCAAGCTTTAGATTAACCAAAACAAATTCAAATGTCGCTGCTTATCATTCTTCATCAACTATATATATCAAATGCATTTTACGGTTAGTTATGATCACAAACCACTGACTAAATAATTAAGAAGCACCAACTAACATAGTATTATATATACATACATTTGAGGGAGAGGATTGAAAGAGAATCAAAGGTTGCAAGTTGGTAGAAAATGATGAAGGGTTCAACAATTGAAGGTGGTGGTGTAATATCTCGTAGAAAAGGGTTGGCAAGAGGGTTGTCTATAATGGACTTTATATTGAGAATTGTTGCGGCGGTTGGAACATTAGCTGCTGCAATTGCCATGGGAACTACCGATGAGACGCTGCCATTTGCAACTCAGTTTATAAGATTCAGGGCTGAATTTGATGACCTCCCCTCCTTTGTGTAAGTATATATACTCTCTATAATTAATAAGAAAATATAGATAATATAAACAGCCTAATTTAATGATAGATCATACTTTATAAAAATATTCTTTTAATTAATTATGGCTATATCTATAAAAATAGTATTGTTTTATGAATACCTAAAAACTTCTTTAGTTTTTAGAAGCTATTTATAGTACTTAGACAATATAGGGACTATATACATAAATTTATGGGTAAAGAATATTTTTTATTCTTAAAATTTAATAAAAATTTAAAAATATCTCTAAATTTTATTTTGTTTTAATTTTGTCTTAAAAGTTTTGGATTCGCATCAAATATACTTTCGATAGCTAAATTTTAAAAAATTAAGACCAATCTAACAAAAATACATAAAAATTATACTTGATTTGTTTGTATATTAAAGGTTATTCTTATAAAATTGTTGTTGAATTAGTCTTAATTTTTTTTGAAAAATTAGTCACCAGGAGTATATTTGATACAAATCGAAAATTTATGAGACAAAATAAAATTTAGAGATATTTTTAAAACTTTTACAAAATTTTAGAAACAAAAAATATACTTTGCCTTAAATTTATTTACTAAATAATGAAATAGATATTAAAAATATTATATTAAAATATATTTTTTATCTCTAAAGTTTGTTAAAAATTTCAAAAATATTTTTAAGTTTTACTTTATTTCAATTTTGTTCTAATATTTTTTTATTACATCAATGGTATCCTTAGCAGTTAAATTTTCAAAAAACTTAGAATTAATTCAACTATAATACTTAACAACTAAGAGTCGGTATGACTTGTGTTAAAGGGTTATCCTCATAAAATTATTGCTAAATTGTTTTAAGTTTCTTGAAAATTTGTAGCTAATAGCCTAATAGATAGGTTTAGCCGTAGCATCCGCCCCATCTCTATCTGGTCGGGA
>NC_029776.3:47428620-47429582 GCF_000817695.3 Arachis duranensis | reverse complement strand
ATAATTGTTATAAAAACGGGTAGAGATAGGTCGGGTACCCATAAAAATGGATTAGGGTACTGTAACTTAACGTTTACAAATATAGGTGAAGTGAGTGGAATATCAAAAGTGAGAAAGGATGAAACGGAACTTAATAGAACATAAACTCGTTCAAACCCACTCTACTGCCACCTCAATTGAGAGGAGTACATTTGATGCGACTAAAAATTTTTTAAAAAATTAAAATAAAATAAAATTTAAGAATATATTTAAAAATTTTAATAAATTTCATAGACAAAAAATAAATTTTATCTTAAAATTTTTCATTCCAAAATATGGAAATTGTGTTCATTTCTTCCTATATCTACTTAATTGTTATGTATCTCTTTGTTTATGACTGTGCAGATTTTTTGTGGTGGCCAACTCTCTAATATGTGGATATCTAGTTCTTTCTCTTATCCTATCGTTACTCCACATAGTTAAGAGTAGCGCGGTGAAAAGTAGATTGCTCCTCGTTGTGCTTGACACTGTAAATTTTTTTGTATAATTTTATTTTTGTAAAATTTTATGCTAACTGTTTTAAAGGACAAAATTATATTTTTTCTGTTAAAATACACTCGTTATTAACGTAAGAAACGGTCTAAATATCTAAAGGATTCTTTTCTCTTTTTTTCACAAACAAAAGATATACATCTAACTAACTTGAGTTTGTCAAATAGTCAGCTCATTCGTCTGTTTAAATAAGTATGTGAGATTCAAATCATGTTTTATATATGCAGTAACTCATTGATCAACGATAAATTTTTAAATAAAATTTAAATTTGTAACGAATTAGTCTTTAATCTATCAGACTAAAATGTACCGTAGATATATATATATATATATATATCATCAATTATAACTAAGGATAATTCGATATAATTCACTTAACAAAAATCAATTTATATTTAATGAAAATAAACCAACTTAAAAATATCTTTACT
>NC_029776.3:47428242-47428496 GCF_000817695.3 Arachis duranensis | reverse complement strand
GGTTTTCGTTTTTTTTTTTTTTTCAATTAGAAAGAAAACGAGTTATAAGGCCATATTTTGATTAGAAGTGTACGGAGATTAAATCTAGAAGTTGAGTAAAATATATATAGACAAAATTTCAATTCAATCCCTACTCAAAGTATCAAATTAATATCTGCAATTTTTGGGCTGCAGTCCGATCTTAAGAATCGATAAGATCAGATATTATATATGATTGAAAAAAATATATCTTTTTTTATAATAGAAATTAAAAA
>NC_029776.3:47426484-47428224 GCF_000817695.3 Arachis duranensis | reverse complement strand
TGCACTACAAATTAAAAATTAGACTAAGAAAAAGAATTTTTAAATATTATATTTTTATTTATTTATAATATTTTTTATTAATCAGAACTTAAGATTAAATAGGCGGATACAAATTTAAAATCTGATATTTGATCTTATTTATCTATGGATTCGATGTGATCGAATTATATGTACAAAATACAAATCAAATATAGGTAATTATCATAAATACTACAGATCAAATTTGTAAGGTCTCACATCGATTGGGGAGGAGAACGAAACAAGTTTTATAAGGGTGTGGATACCTCTCTTTATCATGATGCGTTTTGACGAGTGAGTGTAGGGTACTTCGGCTAGCATCCTTATCGTCAAAGAGAAAACCGTGAGGTCTTGTGTGCCAAAGCGGACAATGCCGTGCTAACAGGTAGTCTAGGTTATTACAAAACAGACAATATCATGCTAGCGGGTGATTTGAACTATTACAAAATTCAAATTTATTGACCAATACTTTTGATAATGAAATACAAGCACTAAATAAAAATAATAATAAATTATTGAAAAAATTCTATTCCTTTTCTTTAAGAAATACTAAAATAATATTTTTTATAAAATATATATTTTCCTCTTCTTTTATAATTTTTTAAAATCCTCCTCTTTAACCTAATTTAAAATTTGTGTTAACTAACATTATTTTTTAATAAAATAATTAATGATTTTTTTTAAAAAAATAAACTATTTTTTTACAAAAATATCCTTTTGAAAATAAACTATTTTTTTTACAAAGAAGCCATTGTCGCTGCTGAACAAGAAATGGAGGGAACACGCTGATGAACGACTCCAGTCGCGGGAAGAAAAACTTGCTGTTGCAGAACAAGGAGCAGACAATGAATACAAAACAACAAAAACGATTGACATTGATAACCCGACGAGGCAACGAGAACGATTGTCGGCGAGGTGACGAGAACGATTAACGGTGAGAGGAAGAACATGACGAAAAGAGATAGATGAACGCAAACGCAAGAAAGAACGGTAAGAGAAAGATTGCGACAAAGAAGGATGAACACAAGAAAAAGCAGGCAATCTTTTGGTGAGTAGTCTTCGATGTTACAAAAGAGTGACCGATTGATGTTTCGTATGTCTGAGTGTGGATGAGAGCGAACAGTAGTGCCAAAATGAGGATGAAAAAGGTTATTTAAATAATTTTATTTGCATTAAATATAATATAAAAATTTAATTAAATTTCTATTTTTCAAATTTTTATTTTTTAATTTCTGTCTTTTAATTCTAACTTTTTCTTTAAATACAATTTTAAAAAAGGAGTGAAATTTTCTCTAACAATCTTGCTACGTTACCAACAAAATATCTGCCAACTTCTGCTAACTCTTATTTATGATTGTGTTTAATAAAAGTATTTTTGTAAATATGTCTAATAAAAATATCTTTTTTATAGCTGTGTCTAATAAAAATATCTTTATAGATATATTTTTTATATATATCTCTATACATGTATTTAAAATATAATAATTAATTATTATTAACAATAAATTAACAGATAATATATTGATATCCTGTACTTTTCTTTTCTCTAAACTATTATGAAGCACGAATACACTAAATCAATCAATGTGTCCCTATTCTAACAGGTGCCAATGTGTTACAATATTGAACATTCGTACAACATATGTTATACGCATCTTTATCTGTTATTTTTTTTTTTTTTTGACAAGCGTATATTATTACCTAATTAATTTTTTGAGTCTC
>NC_029776.3:47421491-47426432 GCF_000817695.3 Arachis duranensis | reverse complement strand
TGAAAAATCTTGACAATAAAAAATATTAATAATATGTATAATGAGCCAATTATTTAGTCTAATAGAGATAAATAATAAATTCAAAATTTCTTATTCAATTATTTCACATCAAATTTTAAATCCCCTAATTTCAAATTTTAAATTTTTAAAAAATCCAATTAGTTATTTCAAAAAATTAACCATCTGAAATCTTAATTTACTAAAGTATTTCACTCTAATACTCTCTTATTTTTTACCCGACAACCACCCCACCTTCATCAATAATAATCCTATTTCATGGTCGCTACTTGGCTTGCCATACGTCACTCACCTTAGTAAAAATAACCATTCAATTAAGAATAAAAATAATCATCTGCATACCTAATGAATTGAATATCTAACATATTTTAATTATATATAACTAAACTCAATTCAATCAAAATAATTATCTACATAAAAATTAAAATAACCATCCGCATACCTACTAAAATAATCATTCTAAATTGATCATTAAAATAGAAGAAGAAGATGAAAAAACAGAAAAAAACAACTCTAATCATCCAACAATTTAATTTTTATTAAAAAATGTATAATTTGACACACGAGTCTTATGATTTGATGTAACCATAAAACTGGAGAAACAAAAAGTAGAAAAAAAAAGCTTGAATAGATGAATTGTGATCACCGACTGAAAATGAACGACATTGCACTCCATTTATGAACTTCCACGCGGACGTATCAATGGACAAACACTTGTTACCCTTTTACCTTGCGCCGTCGACATCCGGAAGAACGCACACGCTGGCTGCAACGGAGTCGTTTTTGGTCTGGGTTGATGCGGCGCTGTGACAACGACCCACACAATCGATAGGCGCTGCTGGGCATTCGCCGGTGTGAATGGCGGCATCGACAGGAACGTGTTACGGTGAGAAAGGACAATCTTAATTTATTTTAAATTTTAAATTAGCAAATATTTAAAATTAATAAATTAATTATAATTTAATTTAAATTTTAATTTAATTTTATTAGACACATTGTATACTAATGACATTGACTCCTTATATTTTTTCTAATTTTTTTTCATAAAATTATTCACACCAGAAATATATAATTTTTTTTAAAGAAACCTAAAACATAACAGATACAGCGTTAATATTGTTCAAAATTCCGATATTGGTTGTTTGAATATTGGTGGTATAGCTTGAATATTTTTAATTTGACATTTATAATTATTCATTTATCACGGAAATCTTAAAATATATGCATATATCTTATGTTTGTATTCATATTTTATTATTGATAAATATTTATATTCAGTTGCTTTTATGTAAAATTGATATATAAAAATTATTAAATGATAATTTATTTCATATAAAATAAATTTTTAAATAAAACTTAAATTTGCAGTAAATTAACCAATAACTTGTCAGATTGAAAAATATCATGAAAAAAAATATAAATTTAGAAACATGACTAATTCTTATGACAATCAGATAATTTCTGTTTCATAGAATATAAATAATATAAACACACAATAAATTATTTAATTATGTTATTATAACCATCAATTTATTTTTTTTATTACTTAAGAACATTAGTATAAACTTTTTTTTTCTTATTACTAATAATAATTAATTAACTATTCATTTTTAAATAAATAATAATTGTTATTAACAAGTAGTGTTAACTTTTTGTTGTGAAGATTATGTTGGGTCTGGCGACAGCAGGAGCCTCAGCAGCAGCAGCAATTGTATACATAGCACATTATGGTAATCCAAAACCCAATTGGTTCGCTATTTGTCAACAATACAACAGTTTCTGTGAACGCATTTCCGCTTCTCTTATTGGCTCTTATCTTGCTGCTGCTATCCTCGTTATACTTATCATATTTTCAGCTGTTGCAATCTCCAGAAACTAATTATTATTATTAATCTCGTGTGCTGTGATGTGTGTTTAGTTTTCCAATTATGCTTTTCTTTAATGAAAAGTTTAATTTCCTAGTGTGTTTTTAGTTTCTCTAGTGTATGTTGGGCGGCGCTTTAATATACCTATATGAGAAATTTAAAAATGTTGAACTTGTGTTGTGTAGTTGTACATTTATGAGTCAATGTATCCTTCTATGTATAATATGGTTCACTTTCTGTTTCTCATAATACCTTTTAAGTTGGTGGATGTTACAATATTCTTTCCTGTGTTGTTTGGAGTTTTGAAACTCCATAAATTTTATAAATTTTTTTTATGAAAATCCCATTTTAACCCTACTATTCATTTTCAATTCCTTGCAAATCCCCATTCATTTTTTATCTAAAATGTAAAAATCCTAAATTTTAACTACTGTTATAATTTGTTGGATGGAACGCCGTCCTGCCAAGTTGACGTCTGTCCACTGCGTCTATTCCACCATACCTCCTGCTCCTTCTTTTTCGTCACCATATTTCTGCTCTGCAACATTCATTGTGGTAAGAAAAAAAGTTCCGACAAATTCAAAAATTCACAACAGCAACAATGACGATGGCAAACGTAACCACCAACAAACTCCATCGTCCGAAAACGAGCATGCCATCAAATCACCGGCGATTCCTGAAACTACGACGTCAACGACAACAATGTCCCGACAACTGCGATCGATTAGTATACCAAGTTCTCTTCCTCTCAAAGTTTCAAACCATTAGTAGTTTGAAAAATTAGAACTCGTTGATTCAAAGAAAATCTGTTGATAATTTACAAATAATTTTAGTTATGAACGAAATTGATTGGGCCAGATAGCAATTGTAGCAATGATCATCTGGAAGATCTGGAACACCCGGAACTTGTTGATAAATCTTCATCGCCGGATGCCATTCACGCTGCTGCCATGGAGCTCGCAGAAGAAACACAGAGGGGATTCTCAAACTAATTACAGTAGAGATTTTTTTGTGCCAATAAGCTCTTTTAGGAAAACCCACACTAACTTAGGAAAAAAATTTCGAGCCTGATTTGTGATGCGACGATGACTCAGGATCCCAGAGGTCATTCCACAGCAGTTGCGTAAGGGAGGATAGGAAGAGATTTGCGTTCGGCCAAGGTGGGTGCCTCCATTGGTGGCGTCAGAGGCATTAGAGGCGGCAAAAGAGGTGTCAACGATGCCAACAGTCTCTTTTGCGGCGGTGAACGGAGGAAGAACGAAGAGCTCTCTCTCTCTTTCGCCATGAGGAACGACAGCAGCAGAATGATGAAACTAGATGAATGGGTCTTGGTTTTTGAGTGTATCCGGGTCGGATTCTGTTTTTCGATTGGACCAGCCCATGGTCCCACGTTTGACCAAAACAAAACAAAATACAAATTTGGCCCAATAAATTTAAAATATAAAAGATAATAAATAACTTTTTTTCATCTTTTCGTATGGAGTTTCAGTACTCCAAAACATATTAAGAGTATTGAATCGAGCACCTTCTAGGTTAATAAACATGAAATACTTCAACTTTCACATTCTAATTCCGAACTTCCGAACCAAAAAAAAAAAAAAAGAAAGGTTTCATATTCTAACGACACACGTGTGTACATAAACATATACTTGATATTTTGTGTGCAAATACCTTGTGATGTATGTATATCTTCAATTTGATATTTAAATTGGAAAAACCACAAAAATTAGAATTCCAAATATACCCTGCCGCTGTTATGCTAAGATAGCGACAAGTTCATCTATTGATTTCAAGGTCTTCTCGTAGTATAGGTAAGATTCATATACCTTTGGTGTCCGAACATACCTGTCAAACTGAAGGGGAAAAAAAAAATTAAGACCAATTAAACCACAACATCAATTGGAAAGGTAAACAGTTATTAATTATAAGTTTATAACGCACTAGTATTTCATAACTATATCAAAGGACATTAAGGTAGTATTTGGTAGAAAAACAGAGACAGAAAAACTGAGACTGAGAGATAGAGACTAAAAGACAGAGATTGAAATAAATTTTAGTATTCTTTTTGGTACAAAGTGAGAGACAGAAATTGAAACAAGAATGAAATTCTAATTTAATTTGTACAAAGGATAAAATTAAAATTAATTAATTAAAATAAATGTATTTTAGGTATAAAATGTTATTAAAGTTTCAGTCTTCATTTCTAAAAATTTTAGTCTCCTGTGTCTCCACTTTTTAGAAATACTAAAATATTGAAATTTTGGAAACAGAGACAGAAATTTTAGTATCAGTCTTTGAACTAACAAACATAATACTAAGTCTCAGTCTCCTAATTTTTGTCTCAATACCTCAAAACAAACCCTACCTAAGATAACTAATGTTTAAATTTGTTATCTAAAAAATATATTTGATATAAAATAATAAGTATTTTATAATATTACAAGATCATTTTTGGCAGTCTTGTGTATTTATATATTTTATTAGAAATTTATTATATGCATGACCCTCAAGTTTATGTATTTATTTAAGATATATTTTTATTTTCTCTCTAGATTTAAAACTTTTTCAAAAGAAAAAATACTAGTCTACCTCCACACCATGTGCAATAGCATGAAGGAATGAAAATGTTGAGATCCATCATTAGATAAGAAAAATTAGCGGAAAAGATTGGATAAGGAAAAAAAGTATGCTATAATTAAGAAAAATGGCTATATATATTAAAACATCCTTAGAATCCAATGCTACTGGAGTGAATTTAACTAAGAAAAGTTACATCGATAACCTATCATAAAGATTATTTGTGTTAAATTTTGTAAAATCAAGTATCAACAACATTATATTATCACAATGAAACTCATAAACACAAAAAATAGGTTTAGAAACTCCATAAACACAAAAATTAAGTTATTACCTATATGTATATTTAAATGTATTTCGTACACATACATTTCAACAATTAATCAAATATTTCGCATTAGAATAATAAAACATCTTTTTAGCAACAAAATCAATTTTCATAAACACAAAATATGTATCCATATATATACAATAATTGAAA
>NC_029776.3:47410952-47421398 GCF_000817695.3 Arachis duranensis | reverse complement strand
TCATGTTCATTTACATTTTAAACTCTTTTTTAATATTGCCATCAACTTTATTTTTTTTATAAAAAATATGTTTAACTACTCTATTAGCTTTTATATAATTTTATAAAATTTTTAATTAAGTCTTTATAATTTTAAAAATTGTAATTAAATCTTTATATTAGATCAAAATTTTAATTTAAATTCTCTCAAACTAATTTTTTTTAAAAAATACTAAAACATTTTTAAGGTATTTGTTTTTATATTTGATGTGAGATGAATTATAAAATATTTTTAAAAAAATATTTTAGGATCATTACAATTTATTTTAGTTTAAGAAAAAGGGTTGATAGTCAAATTAGTTTTGGAAGATAAGATATTTTTAAATTCATTCTGAAAAAAAATTATGAATTAATCATATTTATCTTTTAGTTATTTTATTAACAATTTTTTTCAAAAACTAATGTTGTAAAAGTTAATTGATAACATATATAATACAAATTAGTATGTTTGTATGTTATGTGTTATGTATGTTAGTAGTTAACATTATACATCATTAATCGTTGATGAAAATTATGAGTAAAATAACCGAAGGACTGGTATAATTAATTTATAATATTTAAAGAACTAATTTAATTATAAAAAAAAATTAAAAACAAATTTAAAAAATATTTTATTTTTTAAAAATTAATTTAACTATTAGAACTCTAAAGAAAACTAGTGTCATAAAAGAATTTATTTAATGGTACAACATCCAATTAAACATATATCATATCACTTAAGTCTAAGTTGAAGGAGTGAAAGTGTAAAAGAGAGCATATATAAGAGATTTGTGAACTTACATCGGTCATGTGATCTACCAATTCATTGGCAATTTTGATGTAATCATTGCGGCGGTTGTCTGGCAAAGTGGACATTGCAGTCTTCAAATCTTGATCAAGATAAGCCTGCTTCAGCCTTATGTAGAACATCACATACCTCCACGACATTGTTTCCAGCATCTCCCTCATATCATGTAGCCCCTCCGCCGTTTGCTTTATCCTCGCCACTGCGTCCTCCGGAGACAGCCCCGCCTCAAAGAAATGCTCCCTCAGGAACGAACGAGTCCCCCAATTCTGAGCCGCCGCCTGTGGTGTCATTGTCGTTGTGCCGCCCAGGACTATTCCCATCGAAGTTGTTAGAAATGTTGATATTAGTCTTCTTCTACTACTACTGTTGGTGCTATTATTAGTGGCCACATTATTATCTTTTTGTTCAGCATAAAATGGTGCTTGGTTGTTGTTGGTGGTGGAGGCGGCCGGAGTGGTTGTTTTTTGCTTGGTTTTGATGTGGGCGTGGAGGAATGCGGTGGCGTGAGTGAAGCTGGACATGGTGTTGTGTGTCGTCACTTCTTTTTTGGATAAGTTTGGTTAGATAGGGTGGATTATGTAATTGGTGAGTGGCTATGGTAGTGAGCAGGTTCAGTTCAGCTGACGTTGCCCAAGTATAATTGTGCCTCAAGGTTATGCCACGTGCCACCATTATCTTCTATTTCGTTTTTTTGAAAAGAACTTGAATAGATTAAACTTGGTGGATTGGATTGATGATTTACTATTTTTTTTTTTCTATAGAAGAAGAAGAATACTAGGAATTCAAAGCCATGAGTCGTACTTACAAATTCAAATTGTGGATATAAATGAATGACTTTAGCCTCTATTATTTTGTTTGTACTAAATGTATTCAAATAAAAAATACAATGATATTAGAAGCGATAAATTTTTAGTATTTCATAATATTATTAAGTTTTAGCTAATATGTATTTTTAAGATACATGTGAAACATATTAAGTAAAATGTTTAATTATTTAGCCGTTGCCCCTTTTTCTGCATAAACTATTTTGCATTTTCGTGCACAGATTTCAAATATTGATCTCAATAATTTTTTTTCTTTTTCTTCGTGCACAAATTTAAAAAATGTTGACACGAAAAGCGTTAGCAATTTAAGTAGAGTTGCGTAAAAATCAAAGCAGAAATAACACAATAACACAAGAAAAATTTATGTGTTTCGATAATTTTATCTAAATCAAAATCTCTAATCAAATTTGTAATTAAATTCTTATATATTTTTTTAATTGAATCCGTACAATATTTTTAGTTTTGTAATTAAGTCTTTTTTATGTCAAAAAATGTTAAAATTAATAAAATATTTCTTCTAAAAAAATATGATAAAAAAATTAATTAAATTTTTAATTATAAATATCTTTAATTTATGAAAAAATATCCGGTGAACTCTATAAAGTTAAAATTCTATAATGGAACAAATTTGTGATAATAGCAATCAAATAAATTAAGTGATTTTTCTTTTTTCATTTTCATTTTTTTCTCTCAGCTCACCACTCTTAAATCATACACTCAGCCACCCATTCATGGTTCTCTCGCCATTGCTCCTTTTTTGCATAAACTATTTTGCATTTTCGTGCATACACTTCAAATATTGGTCTTAATAATTTTTTTTTTACTTTTTCTTCGTGCACAAATTTAGAAAATGCTGACATAAAAGGCGTTAGCAATTTATTAAGCAGAATTGGGCGAGAACCAAAGCAAAAATAACAAAATGACACAAAAAGAATTTGTGGTTGGACAATTTTACCTAAACCAAAATCTCTAAGAGCACCTACAATGATGAGTTCCTCTTTTACTTTTTTCTGACACATAGAAACTCTAACGATTGGAGGAGAGAAAGAATGAGTTCCTGCACGGGTCTCAAGGTGAGGGAGTCCTTCTAAACAAGGACTCAAATTTATTATAATTAATATTAAATATTATTTATATTATTATATTAAATTATAATTAATTAAATTTACTTACATTAAAAAATAAATTTAATTTTTACACCTTACAAAATAATTCTTAGTTGAGTAATCAAAGTTATTGTTGAGTTTATGAAATAATAACTTAATCTTTGATGATGACAAATATAGATATTTGATTGGGTTAAAAGCCCAAAATGTGTTTGACGTATGATTTATGTTTGCAGGTCAAAGACAGTTTTTGTTTGGGTAGCCCATATTTAAACAAGATCAGCAACATGGCTTGTTGCATGGTTAAAAACATTTGATGTAGTTGGAGCTTTACCAATTCGGATAAAGCAAGTGAAAGGAGGTTCACTACTTTTTGCTGGCACCAAAATCTTTCATCAAAAGGCATTGGAGGAAAAAAAGTCAAATAATAGAGTCAAAGACAAAATCAAATTCTGATCTGGTTTAGAAGAAAAATTTTATAGTTATATTAACCAAAATGTGCAAACAAAATAGCTACTTGAAGCTACCTTAAACTGCTGCAACAATTTAGGAGAAAAAGAAAGAGAAAGGATTCCCTTTCCTCTAATCAAAATGAAGGGTAAAGGATTAAACTTAGGACCAATGCTTAAGGATCAAAGGTATGGATCTTGCAAGTACTTTGAAGACATCATGATTCTGCTGTGATGAGCGAAAACAAAAGTTTATAGATACCAGCAAATGCATCGAATCGTTCAAGTAATACCATAGTGAGTGGATATTGTTTCTACGAGGATTAAAAGATTTTACACACAAATATTGGATTAAATCACTAATCAGATCAATAAACCTAGATTGGAGAATTGTTGAGACTTGCTGGAATGTTAAAAAGCTTGAAATAAAGGTTGCTTGAGTGCTGAATGTTTCGGAGTGAATTGTGAGAAATCAATAAGAGTGAATGTCCAGGATTTTGAAGATTTTCATATTCTCAGGAGAATTAAACCTTATTAACTTAATTTTAAAGTTTGCAAATCTCTGTTTACGACGAATCTAAAGTAACCAATTTGCGATGTCTCGACTCCTCTGTTTCTCTTTAATTAACTAACTGCCAATGTCTTGATCAATTGATTAATCAAAAGGTTAAATTCAAAAAGCCAATCCAGTTCCTTAAAGAGAAAACATAATTTTCGAGAATTGTCCTAATCCGGACTATATATCACGTATCCTAAACTAGGGTAATAAAAAATTATGCATTGCCGCACGCTTATAAAATCCCTAATTTAAAAAGTTATGTGAAAGAGTTTTCAAGTACGAGTTAAAAATTAGTTCTGTCAAATCAGTAAACGAATCCAAGACGGAATTAACAATGACTATCTTGTTCGTGGTGGGTTCGGCGGCGACAAGATTGTAGTGGTACTGCGGCAGCGACAAGGTTAAGGCTTTCGCTAAGGATCTTTGATGGTGGTACAGACTCCTGCATGAAGGATATGAGAAGATTTAAAGAAATTAGCACAAAGGTCAAAGTTAAAATTATTAGTTCCAATTTCAGGCCGACAAATATGATATTGATTCTTAGTCTCTCAATTTTTATCTCAATATCTTAAAACAAAAGCTAACTAATTTCAAAATGCGAGCTACCCTGCATAATGGTAGGTAGTTAGGCGGACAGACTTGGCATGCCACAATGATTTTTTTTATTCTTTTTTTTTTGAAAAAAAAATTATGTTTAATTAACATTGATAACATAGCTTAAGATTTTTATAATTGTATCAAACAAATATTATTATATATCAAGTTGATAAATGTTTTATTTTTCATTTTAATAGTAATTGGGTTGAAACTTGAAAGGTCCAGAAAAAATAAATAAGCGGACGTTCGTCACACTTGCCCGTCCCACTCCGACACTGCGTGCAGAGACGGATTAAGCAGGTTTTTCCTTAAAGGTGGATTCATTCAACGTAACTCCATTATTTTACCTACCATGGATCCTTCTTTGTCCCTTGCAAGTTACCACGACTTAAGAGTATCTCAGCAACATACGATATGAATGATCGGTGATTCTGTTTCCCCGCTTTTCAGTTCAATCAATCACACATTCTAAACAAACCTAACCAGTATTAATGTATACGACTAAACATTCTCAACTTTCATCATCCAAAAGTTCCCCACACTCGTTCATTCCAAATGTTAATTACGTCAATCTATTCGTCAAACCTTGCCCATAAAAATCCCGTGTTCCCTGATTCTTCTCTCATAGCTCCCATTTAATTTCTTTTCAAGAATCCCCAACAAAAACCACTCGATTCCGGTAGAAAAAAGAAAGGAATTTTTCCCTGTTATCGATGGGAAAGATTGGATTATTCAATCTTGAAGACCAGTTTGCTTTCTATGGAGCATACCATAACAACCCAGTTAACATAGCAATCCACGAGTTCTTTGTTTGGCCAATATTCTTTACAGCACTTGTCATTCTCTACTTCATCCCCCCCTTCTTCAATCTCCCAAACCTTGAGTTTTCTCTATGGCAGAGCCATGTGGTTTTGGTTTGGAATGTAGGCTTCATTGTTGCTCTGATCTACGCTGCTTATTATGTAATCTTGGATCCTAAAGCTGGTTCCTTGGGTGCTTTGCTTTGTGCTCTGTGTTGGGTTGTTAGCAGTTTTGTTGCAAGACCACTTGGCTTCTCTCTGGCTTGGAAGGTAAATTAGGTTGTTTGGTTTTTTTCAATTTTTTGTGTGCAAGTCTAAATGATAAGATTATAAGAATGAGATACTGTTCTTGTGATTGTTCTTTTTTATTTCTTATTTTCTTAACTCGTGCTGAAATTCAACTTCTATTGAGTAAAATCGTTAATTTATCCCTTGAATGATTGAAGCATTGAAAAGTTGGCTATTATAAGTATGAAAGAGGCTAATGATAAAGTCCCCGGAAACCTATTTAGGCATTGAAGTTACAAAAAAACCGAGTTCTAGCTGATGGTTGGTGAAATTTGTTAAATAAGATTTATCTTTCATGTTGTACTAACTATGTTGGTGGTATAATCACTCCTATCTAGAGTGACAGTCTAGATCGAAATCTAGACATTTTAGTTATAGAAGCTTTGGTACCAATATCATGAACTGTTTATCTCTGAGTTTGAGTTGTGCACGTCAATGATTTTATATAAAGTCACATGTGTTTTTCATCTATGACTACAAATAATGGAGAAGGACCCCTGTTTTGATTCATCTTTTCATCCCTACATGATTTTCCAACTTACCCACAATGTAAATAACCTATGAAATCGGAAACTACTTTAGCATACAATGCTAAGATTGGGATAGAAAAAAGTCCAGCGAGTGCTGTTCAACCTTTTCTGAGATGGAAAATTTTATGTTAAGTGGTAAAATCTTATAAATGAAAGAGCAATGTGTTACTATGATAAAACATAAGATGCAATGAAAAAATAACTTTGAAAACAGCAAACAAAGCCTTGTTACATATAGTGAAGTAACTTGGGTTGTCTCTGGCCATGACATGATCGTTTACTCTCACTCTGTAGTTACTATAACTTTGACTATGTACACTAGTTCCTAAACTCAGCATTTCTTGTACATTTGTGCTTTCACTCATTCATTCTCATCTCCACTATCATAGAATATAACCATCGAGTTTGGTAGGCATCCATAGAGATCATAATTAATGGCTAAGCATTTATCCATTTCATCCATATATATATAAATATATATATGACATCCCATCCCTTTATAAGATGGAATTATAATGAGTAAGTTTTTATAAGTATGATAATTTGGAAATTAGGGAGGGGATCAAGATTCAAATCCCTATTGAGAGAGAAAATTCAGTTAAGAAAAAGAGTTATTGAATGAGAGAGAGATTAGAGAGGAGAGATATAAGAGATGTTTAATTTTCTTTTCATATAACTTGTTGATCATGAAACTATGGCATTGACAAAGCTTCATTTTTGAAATCAGTACCTGTGCTTCTTTTTCGGTTAGCTAATTGCAATCAATAATCATGCGAAGAGGACTAATATTTGCTTTGTTTATACATAGCTGTCAATTTTAATTAAATCTCAATCCTCAAAGAAAAACATCATGTTTTGTAGGTTGTCCTGGTGGCTCAGGTTGTATGTTGGACGGCGCAGTTCATTGGCCATGGAGTATTTGAGGCAAGTTGTTGCTACACTAACATTTATTAAATGTGTTTATGAGTCTCACTCTGAAACTGAAACAAGAGAATCAAAAAGGGGTTTGAAAAGTAAGATGAACTCATAGTTATATAGACACTCTTTTAAAACCCTTCTCTTCCTCCTTTAAAATATAATACTCGCGAACACACACCCTTGTTGACTTACTGCATCTTACATGAACAAATTGTTTTTCATTCGCAGAAACGGGCACCTGCTCTTTTTGATAACCTCGCTCAGGCCCTTGTAATGGCTCCTTTCTTTGTGTTGCTGGAGGTAGGATACTTTTATGCCTATGGTTAGTTCTGGAATAAAAATAATGATTTTTTTGAAAAAGAAAAAAGAAAAAAAATGAGCTTCACCTATAACTAACCATCAAAACTTATCTATGAAAAATTTCACTCTATTTCTAAGACTATGCTTAAGAAATATTTCAAAAGACGAAAAGATACATAAACACAGAGATCATGGAGATAAATCAGAAAATCAAGTGAAATTTGTACCAAGACATGTTTTTTCTCACTCTCTATGTTTTTTTTTTCCAAAAAGATTTATATCTTTTAGCGTCTCCCTATTTTTGCTTGGAGACAGTTATCAAATATGGCCTATATTGTGTTTTTATGTTGCATGGCTTTATGCTCTTCCTTGATATTAGTTCATTCCTTGATTGTTCATTTATTCATTCATTTGTTTTGATGCAGGCTCTCCAAACTTTATTTGGTTATGAACCGTACCCTGGATTTCAAGCAAGTGTGCAAGCAAAAATAGAAGCTAACATCAAAGAATGGAAAGAAAAACATCATAAACTAATAATGTCTTAGCTTTATGCTTGGGTTTGTGTATCTATTGTTACTAGCTAGTCTCTATTTTCCAATGATGAGGTGATGAATAACGTGCTATAAAATGATAATACGTGTGAATTATAGTCGCATATATGTATGTTATAATAGTTTATCTTTATACAGAAGACAAAATCTGTGACTTTATGATACAATGTTCCATGATTTCATTTACAAATATCTGCTTTGTAAGGTTTTAGCTCTCTCATATTGGGCCTTGATGACTGAGTTATTTTTGGTAAACTTTATGCAATTTTTGGTTTTCTAAAATTCTCACGGCTAGAAATAAGTAATATTATGACCATAATTTAATCTATTATTTTTCAAATAATTTTTTGTTATTATTATATGTATTTGTTCAATTAAAAAGATTAATATAATAATTAGTATAATTATTAAAAATTGATTTTAATAATCTATATATATATATGGCGAAAGCTAGTGCACTCCAGATAAAGTAGGGAGTGCAGCACTCCTTAAAAGTTAACCTACTATCAAAAGTTATCAGGTAAATTTAATTTATTTATTATTGTTATTATTTTTTTTTTGTCATGGATTGAACAAACAAACAAGCACTAACAAAAAGACTAATTCCTCTGTTACTCTGTTATTGTTGATGTGATGTCTTCAAATATTTTCACTGTTTTGTTTGATGGCAGGTGCTTCCACTATCGTTTTAGCTAGCTATAGATTTTGACGCTCTTGAACCCACCCTATTCCACTTCTACCATAAATGACCATCAAAGTCCGAAAATTTGCTGCCATAAAAAAGGAAGACGCAGGTCTGTCGCCACTGCTGGTTAGCTAACTCCAAACGCAAAACGGATTCTGTAAAAGAACCCCGGTTTCCATGAAGGCGCATGATTCTCAGATGACGACGCAGTCAAAGCACAATATGCATGGCAGTTACAATAAGTTCATTATCTTTTATTTCAAATTAACCTCAACGTGTACGTAATAGAATGAAAAATTAAAATACAATTATATTTAAACAATTATTTGTATTATTTTTTTATTAATTTATTCAAAAAATAATTAGATTCTGAAGCTAATTGGTATAAAATATTACAGATATAAAACTAAGAAAAATTTTTATTTGTATAAAAATGAGCCTAATAAATAATTATTCTATTTAATATATAATTAAGAGTATTTCTTTTTTTGCCAACGAATTATAGCTCAAATGACATAATTTCTTTATATTCACCTAAAAATTGGTAAAAAAAAAATACTTCTTTCCTTTATTAACTTTTTTATACAAAATAGCAAGAATACACATTAAAAATAAATTAAACTATATATATACCTATACAAAAATACATAATGATTAATTTTAGTGTATAAATTAAATAATATTTTTGTTGTTAACTAGAAGACATTGGAGAGTTGTATATTAATAAGCTGGTTTCGCTTCTTTGCTTCAAATTGATGCTTCTTCGGTTCTTCTTACTCCTTGAATTTGAAAAATTCAATGACATTTAAAAGACTCAAAATGCATGATCATGTACATGAACTTGCAAATTAACAATGAAGGAGTAATTGGCCTCTGACAAATTCAACTATCTAAAAGTTTTCAAGTACTTGAGAATTGAGATTAATATGGATCATTCAAGTTGAAAGATTTATCTGATTGACTTTACAGAGCTATTAAATTGCGCTATTTGAGAATATGGGGAGGAAGAATGGAATCATTTCCCATGTGCTTTCCAATTGTTTCTCTTGAAGAACTTCATATCATTTCTTGTAGACTCTTGTCATTTCTTCCCAACAACATGGACCAATTTCATATATAATCTTCAATTCTCAGAGATAGATGATTGTCCTAATTAGATTAGATAAACTTATCATGTTAGCACCTAATTAAGACGGTTAAGTGTATGATGTAGCTAGCGCGGTGTCATTTAAGTAAATTTTGACGCCATCAGCAATGAAAACGATGAAAAGACTAATATGACTAATTTAAAATTTTTGAATGACAAATTTGATTAAAAATATATTTCGAAAACTAATTTAGAGAACAAATATTTTTTAGAGACGAATTTGATCATTTAATCATTGATAATCCTTACACGCACTTACTTGTTTACGGCTATATTTACTATTTCATATATCATCTTTTGTAACAAGGAGTGTACCCTTGAATTTTTGTAGATTGATGGGCAAGACCAAAATGATGAAGATGAAGATGGAGGAGATGCAATCAAGATCGAATATGAAGAGAAGAAAAGGAAATAAAAGCATTATCTTTATATGTAGTGTCTTTGTTAATGGTTATAATTATATATATTTATTAATCGGACATTCTTATTAGGAACATAGTATTAAATTTTGTTCGACACATGACTATCATGGTAATTAAAAAAGTTTCTATTATATTTTGATTCCAAACATATAACACTACAAAAGATTATCGAATATTGTTGAATTTATTAACGGATTATCAAAATAATGTGTCAATAATCTGTTTAGTGTCGAATTTAGCAGCGAAATAAATTTGACGGTGTAAGTTTTATCAGTAATTATATACTGTTTAATTTTTTTGTCTGCCGCTAATTATCGGGGATATAAATTTTAATTTGACAAAATTATAGTACTTGTTAATGTCAGATTTATCCCACCATAAATCCGACGATAATATATTATTTATTAATAATTAAATTAATAATTGTCGATGGTAAAAATAAATT
>NC_029776.3:47406055-47410901 GCF_000817695.3 Arachis duranensis | reverse complement strand
AAAAATTTACAGATAAGTTCAAATATCAAAGTTTATGACTAAAAAAAAAATAATCACTCGTGTAAGGAAAAAAATAACAAAACGTAACAATTAACAATACTTTTGTTATATTGATACATGAGATAGAGTTTTAAATATAACCAATTCAGATAGTTATAAAGCAAGGAGATAATCTTATATTATCAAACCTTTTATAGAGTAATTAAAGCTGTTAATCCTTATGTAAGTATATACGTGTTTTATAGGAATCTATCAAAAACAATAGGACAAATATACACTTAACCACATTAGGTTCATATCATAAATCAAAATATATTATTTATTACATAAGTGATAGATGCTCAACTAAAACTTCTTCTTAAGAATTCTATTGGTAGATTTAATTATTAAAGATCTGAACTGTAAAGATGATTATTCGTCAGCTCCATAAAAAATTCACAAAGGTTACTAAAAAAAGGTTTCTTTTTAGTACAAAGCAACTTCTACTGTAAGTCAAAGTTCATATATTCAAGATGAGTAAATTGCAACCATAAAAAAGAAGAGGCATGACGAACAAATTTTTGCGTGGTCTAGAATTTATAAATAAAAGCTCGTTGAAAATATAGCTCCTAAACCAACAAGAATTTTTTCTTACAAAATATTGTATGTCACAAGTAACAAAATCCAATAAAAATAAACCGAAGTATTCAAATCTCGGGTCGTCTCTCAAGGAATTGTAGAAAAGTGTGTTTCTAATTGGTTATGGAAAAGTGTATTTTTTGGATTTTTGAAATAAGGAGCAAGGAAAGTAAATGGTAAAAAAAGTAGACTAATAACTAGAAAAGCTTTTGGCAAGGTATGAAAACTGGATGTCCTATCCTAGTTATCCTTATCAATTGTGATGAGAATTGTTCGTTGCTCCCACTTGGTCATCAACCTCTAACTATGAAGGTATGTCAAGTGGATAAATCAATTTGATTCCTCAAGTCCTAGTCAATTCCCAAGGAAAGACTAGAGTTATTGGAATTCAAATCAACTAGCAAACACAACAATTATCAATCAACAAAGGAGTTTGACAACTCAAGCGTTGAACGCCAAGTACATGCTGCTGTCTGGAGTTAAACGCCAGAAACACGTCATGATCCGGAGTTGAACGCCCAAAACACGTTATAATTTGGAGTTCAACTCCAAGAAAAGTCTCAGCTCGTGGATAGCTTTAGTCTCAGCCCCAGCACACACCAAGTGGGCCCCAGAAGTGGATTTCTGCACCAATTATCTTAGTTTACTCATATTCTGTAAACCTAGGTTACTAGTTTACTATTTAAACAACTTTTAGAGACTTATCTGGTACCTCATGACATTTTCAGATCTGAATTACATACTTTTTGACGGCATGAGTCTCTAAACTCCATTGTTGGGGGTGAGGAGCTCTGCAGCGTCTCGATGAATTAATACAATTACCTTTGTTTTCCATTTAAACACGCTTGTTCCTATCTAAGATGTTCATTCGCGCTTAAACATGAAGAAGGTGATGATCCGTGACACTCATCACCTTCCTCAATCCATGAACGTGTGCTTGACAAACACCTCCGTTCTACATCAGATTGAATGAGTATCTCTTAGCTTCCTTAATCAGAATCTTCGTGGTATAAGCTAGAACTGATGGCGGCCACTCTTGAGGATTCGAAAAGTCTAAACCTTGTCTGTGGTATTCCGAGTAGGATTCAAGGATTGAATGGCTGTGACGAGCTTCAAACTCGCGATTGCTGGGCGCGATGACAAACGCAAAAGGATCAATGGATCCTATTCCAACATGATCGAGAACCAACAGCTGATTAGCCGTACTGTGACAGAGCATCTGGACCATTTTCACTGAGAGGATGGGAGGTAGCCACTGACAATGGTGACACCCTACATACAGCTTGCCATGGAAGGAGCCTTGCGTGTGGAAAAGGATTTCAAGGAAGAGTTGAAGTTCAGAGGACAAAGTATCTCCAAAACTCCAATATATTCTTCACTAATAAAGTAACAATTACTTATTCCAAATACTTTTACTTCTTACAATTAAATCCAAATAACCTTATTGATATCCTGACTAAGATCAATAAAATAAATTTAGCTTGCTTCAAACCAATAATCTCCGTGGGATCGACCCTTACTCATGTAAGGTATTACTTGGACGACCCAGTGCACTTGCTGGTTAGTTGTACGGATTGCAAATTCGTGCACAAAGTTTTTGGCGCCGTTGCCGGGGATTGTTCGAGTTTGAACAACTAAAGGTTTATTTTATTTCTTAGATTAGGAATAATTTATTTTTATTGTTATAGAGTCATTAAATCCTGATAGGATAGTTTCTTTTCAAAAATTTCTTTTCAAAAATATTATTTTTCTTAATTAATGTTAATTTTTCGTGAGTTTAGTGTCAATTGCATATTTTATATTTTCCTTAAATTTTCGACTTTGTGTTCTTTGTTCTTCATTGATCTTTAAGTTGTTCTTGTTTATTTTTCTTGTTTAATCTTAAGTTTTTCTTGTTCTGTGTCCTTTCTTGTTTTTCTTGTGCTTTTTCAAAACATTAACTTTCAAAAAAAAACTTTTATACTTTTATCCATAAATATAATACATCTTTAAAATCAACACTGAAGTTACTGCCCAATTGGCTGGAGCATTAGTAGTTGTTCTTGATAATTGGGTATCTTCTTTGGAATCTTTTTCAAAAAATAATTTTTCTTTGATTGAATCTTGTGCCAAACTCTAAGTTTGGTGTTTCCTTGTTAATTTTTCTTTAATTTTCGAAAATTTGTCTTGGTTTTCTAAAAATTTTAAGTTTGGTGTTCTTTCTTTTGTTCTTGGTGTTCTTGTGAATCTTCAAGGTGTTCTTGAGTCTTTCTTGTGTTTTGATCTTAAAATTTTTAAGTTTAGTGTTCCTTGGTGTTTTCCCTCCAAAATTTTCGAAAATAAGGAGTATTGGATCTAAAAATTTTAAGTCTTGTGTCTTTTGTGTGTTTTTCTCTTTCATCATAAAATTCAAAATTCAAAAAAAAAAAAAATAAATATCTTTTCTAACTAATTTTGAACTACATTTTCGAAAATTTTATATAAAAATTCGGATTTCAATTTCAAAATATTTTCAATTTCTTTTATTTATTTCGTTTTTATATTATTTTATAAAATAAATTTTTATAAAATAAATAATATCAACATACATATCATCTCCTTTATTCCATCATGGAACTAAGTGGGAATGAACAGTCCAGGAGGACTCTGGGGTCATATGCTAACCCTACTACTGCTTCATATGGGAGTAGCATCTGTATACCCTCCATTGGAGTTAGTAGCTTTGAGTTGAATCCTCAGCTCATTATCATGGTGCAGCAAAGCTGCTAGTATTCCGGTCTTCCACATGAAGAACCTACAGAGTTTCTGGCACAATTTTTACAAATTGCTGACACAGTGCATGATAAGGAAGTAGATCAGAATGTCTACAGATTATTACTGTTTCCATTTGCTGTAAAAGATCAAGCTAAGAGGTGGTTAAATAACCAGCCTAAGAACAGCATAAAAACATGGAAATAGCTGTCAAAAAAATTCCTGAATCACTATTTCCCTCCAAAACGGATGACACAGCTAAGGCTAAGCATCCAAGGCTTCAAACAAGGAGATAATAAATCCGTTTATGATGCCTGGGAGAGATACAGAGAGATGCTAAGAAAGTGCCCCTCTGAAATGTTTTCAGAGTGGGTGCAATTAGACATCTTCTACTACGGGCTTACAGAAAAAGCTCAGATTTCTCTAGACCACTCAGCTGGTGGATCTATACATATGAGAAAAACAATTGAAGAAGCTCAAGAGCGTATTGATACAGTTGCTAGAAATCAGCATATGTACCTAAGCAGTGAATCCTCCATGAAAGAAGAAGCTAAAACAGTAACTGCTGAACTCAGTCTTGTGGATCAGGCTAATGAATTCAATCAGCAATTAGACTTTCTAACCCAGCAGCTAGCAGAATTCAAAGAAATACTACAGGAAACAAGAATGGCTAACAGGAATATGGAAGTACAGTTAAAGCAAACAGAAAGGCAACTGTCAAGACAAATAGCAGAAGAATGCCAAGCAGTTCAATTAAGAAGTGGGAAAACATTAAATACCTCACTTCAAAGCAGTAGGAAGCCAAGAAATGAACAAATGGCTACTCAAAATCCCTCAGAGGACAATCAGAGCCCAGAGAGGAATAAGGCTGGCGCTGAACGCCCAGCCCATGCTCATTCCTGGCGTTCAACGCCAGAAACAAGCATGAATCCGGCGTTGAACGCCCAAGGGGAGCACAGTTCTGGCGTTCAGACGCCAGTAACAAAAAAGGAAGTCGCGTCTAACGCCACTCCAGCTTCCACCCCTGGCATTCAAACGCCAGTAGGGGATCAGTCACATACAAGTGCTGATAACAACCCTTCTAAAAAGGCTTCCCAACCCACTTCTACAGGCAATAAACCTACAACAACTAAGGTTGAAGAATACAAAGCCAAAATGCCTTATCCTCAAAAACTCCGCCAAGCGGAACAGGATAAGCAATTTGGCCACTTTGCAGACTATCTCAGGACTCTTGAAATAAAGATTCCGTTTGCAGAAGCACTTGAGCAAATACCCTCTTATGCTAAGTTCATGAAAGAGATCTTAAGTCATAAGAAGGATTGGAGGGAGACTGAAAAAGTTTACCTCACTGAAGAATGCAGTGCAGTCATTCTGAAAAGCTTACCTGAGAAGCTTAAAGATCCCGGGAGCTTTATGATACCATGCACATTAGAGGGTACTTGTACCAAGCAAGCTTTATGTGATCTTGGGGCAAGTATCAACCTAATACCTGCATCTA
>NC_029776.3:47377437-47403916 GCF_000817695.3 Arachis duranensis | reverse complement strand
GCCTACTCTCTATAAAGATTCCCGAGTGTTTGTGCTTAATTGTGACAGTTGCCAAAGATCTGGCAATCTGCCTCACAGTTATGCCATGCCTCAACAAGGGATCTTGGAGATTGAGTTGTTTGATGTATGGGGTATTGACTTCATGGGACCTTTCCCACCATCATACTCAAACACGTACATTCTGGTGGCAGTGGATTATGTATCCAAATGGGTAGAGGCTATTGTAACACCCACTAATGACACTAAAACAGTGTTAAAATTCCTCCAGAAACACATCTTCAGCAGATTTGGTACCCCTAGAGTATTAATCAGTGATGGGGACACTCATTTCTGCAATAAACAGCTTTACTCTGCTTTGGTTCGTTATGGAGTTAGCCACAGGGTAGCTACTCCATATCACCCACAGACTAATGGGCAAGCTGAAGTCTCAAACAGAAAACTCAAAAGAATCCTGGAACGGACTGTAATTAACCGTAGAAGGGATTGGGCAAGAAGCTTGGATGATGTTCTGTGGGCATACAGAACAGCATTCAAGACCCCTATAGGAACCTCTCCATACCAGCTTGTGTATGGAAAGGCATGTCACTTGCCAGTGGAACTGGAGCATAAGGCCTACTGGGCAACCAGATTCCTGAACCTGGATGCCAAGTTAGCTGGAGAAAAACGATTGCTCCAGTTAAATGAGCTAGAGGAATTTAGATTCAATGCTTTTGAAAATGCAAAAATTTACAAAGAGAAAGCAAAAAGATGGCATGATAAGAAAATGTCATCCAGAGTCTTTGAGCCGGGGAAGAAAGTTCTGCTATTCAATTCTAGGCTCAAATTATTCCCCGGGAAATTAAAGTCCCGGTGGAAAGGTCCATATGTGATTACAAGTGTATCACCATATGGATATGTAGAGCTTCAGAATAATGACTCTAACAAAAGATTCATTGTCAATGGACAGAGAATTAAACATTATCTTGAAAGCAATTTTGAGCAAGAATGCTCAAAACTGAGACTTGATTAAAGCTCAGTGTTAGTCCAGCTAAAGACAATAAAGAAGCGCTTGCTGGGAGGCAACCCAGCCATTTACAAAGTTTATTTACTAATTAAATAAATTTCCTTTTCTTTACAGGTATGTGTCAAGTATCTTCAAAAGGTAAAATAGCAATTGTTTGAGTTAACAGAGTTACAGGAGAATCTGGAAGCTCACTAGCGTGGAAAAGCCAGTGAGAAATGTTTTGGGCGTTGAACGCCCAAAAGAAGCATCCACTGGGCGTTCAAACGCCAGTAAGGGTAGCCATCTGGGCGTTAAACGCCAGAAAGGAGCATCTTCTGGGCGTTGAACGCCAGAAAGAAGCACCTTCTGGGCATTTAACGCCAGATTGACAGCGTCCTGGGCGTTTAGAAAAACGCCCAGTGACAAAGGACTTCCTGGCGTTCAACGCCGGAAAGAAGCAACAGCTGGGCGTTGAACGCCCAGGAGAAGCATCAATTGGGCGTTAAATGCCCAAAACATGCAGCGTTTGGGTGTTTAACGCCAGGATGGTGGGGAGGAGGTAAAAATTCGTTTTTCTTCAAAAAAATTTTAATTTTTATGTTTCAATTCATGATTTCTTGCATAAACATGTTTTCAAATATCATCCTTCAATTCCAAAAATTTTAATCCTAATTTCTAAAATCTCTAATTTCTGAAATCCCTATTTCAAAGATTTTACATGCATCTTAATCCACAAAGACAGATGATTTTCAATCCAATCCAACTCTTTTTCCAATCTCTTTCCTAACTTAATTATCTTTTAAAATCTTTTTCAAATTATAAATTTCAAATATATTTTTAAATATCATTCATATCTTTTTAAATTATATCCTTTTCTTGTCATATTTATCTTTTATAAATCATATCTTTTATCTTATATCTTTTTCTTATTTTCGAATACCCACCCCCCTCCTTTTATATCCACTTTCGGCGCCCCTCTCATCATCCACCATTCCACACTTGCTCTCCTCCTATTCCTCTTCTCTCTTTTCTTTTGCTTGAGGACAAGCAAACCTCTTAGTTTGGTGTGCTTATCCGTGATCACAAAAACATTCTCACTTTGATCATGGCCCCTAAAGGAAAATAACCCAACCCAAGAGGCAAGAAAGAGAATATTCCAAAGCCACTTTGGAATCAATGGAAGTTCTTAACTAAAGAACATTCAAACCATTACTACAAAATAATGAGTCACAGATCAGTGATCCCGGAAGTCAAGTTTGATCTGAAAGAAGATGAATATCCGGAGATCCAAGAACAAATTCGAAACAGGAACTGGGAAATCCTAGTTAATCCTGAAACGAAAGTGGGAAGGAATATGGTTCAGGAGTTCTATGCAAATCTATGGCAAACAAACAGGCAAAGAATAATTGGAGCTGCCCTCTATGATCATAGGACCTTAGTCAGAGGAAAGATTGTTCACACTCATCCTGACAAAATCAAGGAGATCTTTAAGCTTCCTCAACTGAAAGATGACCCAGACTCCTTTAATAGGAAAATGATGAGGGTAAATAAAGGTCTGGACAAGATTCTAGAGGATATATGCATCCCTGAAGCCAGGTGGACCACCAGCACGACTGGCATCCCAAATCAACTCAAAAGAGAAGATCTCAAACCAGTAGCCAGAGGCTGGCTGAATTTCATTGGGCATTCTATATTGCCCACCAGCAACCGTTCTGAAGTTACCATTAAAAGAGCAGTGATGATTCACTGCATCATGTTGGGAAAAGAAGTAGAAGTCCATCAACTGATCTCGTGTGAACTATACAAAATAGCAAACAGGAATTCCAAGGATGCCAGATTGGCCTATCCAAGCTTAATTTCTATGCTCTGCAGAGATGCCGGAGTGAAGATGGGAATAACAAAGTATATCTCAGTTGAGAGGCCAATCACTAGAATATCAATGGACAGAAAACAGCTGCAGGATGATCCAATCAAGAGGAGAGCATAGGAAGTCCTCCTAGAACTTCCTCAATTCAAATATTGGGAACATCTTGAAGCATCTATTTCCAAATTGCAAGAAGCTATGAACCAAATAAAGGAAGAACAGAACAATCAAAGTAGCATGCTTTGCAAACTGCTTAAGGAACAGGAAGAGCAAGGGCGTGATTTAAGGGAGCTGAAGCACCAGAAATTAATCCTTGAAGGACCAAGCACCCCACAGATCAGAGGAACATCTACTTCCCAAAACACAGGTTGTTGAGTTCTAATTTTAGCTTTAACTCTATGATAGTATTATTATAGAAATTTACCTTAGAAGATATATATAGTAGTAGTAATTAGTATATCTATTTTGGTTTTATTCCCAATTAAGTTATAATTTATCTCATCATCATCAGACATGAATAAAATAGTAGATAATTAGAATAAAGAAGTAATTTATTTTCGAGTTCTTAATAATAAAAATTATAATTAACAATATGTGGTGGCAATACTTTTTGTTCTCTGAATGAATGCTTGAACAGTGCATAATTTTTATCTTGAATTTTATGAATATTGGCTCCTAAAAGAATGAGGAACACGAAAAATATTATTGATGATCTGAAAAATTATGAATTTGATTCTTGAAGCAAGATAAAGCAGTGAAAAAAATTTTTTTTTTACAAGAAATCATTGGATCAAGAAAAGGAATAAAAGCCAACAGCCCTCAAAACCAAAAGGCAAGGGTGAAAAGGATCCAAGGCTTTGAGCATCAGTGGATATGAGGGCCCAAGGAAGTAATTCCAGGCCTAAGCGGCTAAATCAAGCTGTCCCTAACCATGTGTTTGTGGCATGCAGGTCCAAGTGAAAAGCTTGAGACTGAGTGGTTAAAGTCGTGATCCAAGGCAAAAAGAGTGTGCTTAAGAGCTCTGGACGCCTCTAACTGGGGACTTTAGCAAAGCTGAGTCACAATCTGAAAAGGTTCACCTAGTCATGTGTCTGTGGCATTTATGTATCTGGTGGTAATACTGGAAAACAGAGTGCTTAGGGCCACGACCAAGACTCATAAAGTAACTGTGTTCAAGAATCAACATATTACACTAGGAGAATCAATAATACTATCTGAATTCTGAGTTCCTATGGATGCCAATCATTCTAAATTTCAAAGGATAGAGGGAGATGCCAAAACTATTCAGAAACAAAAAGCTACAAGTCCCGCTCATCTAATAAGAATCTGAGCTCCATTTAAAACTCTAAGATATTATTACTTCTTAATTTCTTTTCATCCTATTTTATTTATCTAGTTGTTTGAGGACAAGCAACAGTTTAAGTTTGGTGTTGTGATGAGCGGATATTTTATACGCTTTTTTGGGGGTAGTTCATGTAGATTTTAGTTTTTCTGTGATTTCAGGTATTTTCTGGCTGAAATTGAGGGAGCTGAGCAAAAATCTGAGTTAGGCTGAAAAAGGACTGCTGATGCTGTTGGATCCTGACCTCCCTGCACTCGGAATAGATTTTTTGGAGCTACAGAAGTCCAATTGGAGCGCTCTCAACGGCTTTGGAAACTAGACATCCAGGGCTTTCCAGAAATTTATAATAGTCCATACTTTGCGCGAAGATAGCGACGTAACTTGGCGTTGAACGCCAAGTACATGCTGCTGTCTGGAGTTAAACGCCAGAAACACGTCATGATCCGGAGTTGAACGCCCAAAACACGTTATAACTTGGAGTTCAACTCCAAGAAAAGCCTCAGCTCGTGGATAGCTTTAGTCTCAGCCCCAGCACACACCAAGTGGGCCCCAGCAGTGGATTTCTGCATCAATTATCTTAGTTTACACACCAAGGGGCATCCTTTGGAGGCAGAATAAGGACTTAGGGAAGCCTACAAGCCTACATCTCTACACATCCCAATAAGAAGATAAAGTCTCTATTTCAACAATCATGACACTCAGAACGGCCACAAACCAAATAAAGTCATCAAAATAAGCCGCCCCTCAAAATTATGACTTCAGTCTACCCAACAGCAAGAACATGCCAAGTGAAAAAACTGTCAAAGGCACAATCTTTCTTCAAAATCAAACAAAGCCACTTATAAAGAAACAGGAAACAACATGCAAAACCCTAGAAGCTTCAACCATTTAGGAAACGCCAGAAAAGAAGAAACCAGAAATCATAGTGGCAAAAGCATAGTAATGCAAAAAGGTTCAAACTTTCCAAAAAATTACTCAAGTAAAAACCCTACTATACCAGGAAAACAAAACAATGCAAGCAAAAGAGAAGATGAACCAACCTGAAAAAAGGAGAAGCGTACAGAGGGAAGATTGAAGACGAAGCTGTTGTCGAAAACAAAGAGGGCACCTACGATCACCAAGCGGCGTCGCAAAGGGAAGACGCGAAAGGGCGGAACAACATGCTAAAACAGAAAAGTGGAAAAGAAACGGGGCATTGAAAACCAATTAATGAGGGCATTAAAACCCTCGCACCTTCCCAAGGCTAGGACGCTAATACAAAAGCGCACGCTCTCAGAGGAAGAGAAACATTCCGTATTCAAAAAGGAACTCTACAAGGATAAAAGTCAATGAAATGCTCGAGTTCGGCTTCACCCGAGAAGGTTCAAAGACCTAAAAACTAAGACTTGACCTCCAAATAAAGACCGAGCTCGAGCAGGGGCACTGTTCATACCCTGGGTCGAGTTATCCAACCCGGGATGTTCTACAGACAAAGCGACCGACCTCTTCAGGTCAGGACGACCCGACCTCTTTTTAGAGAGTCCAGCCAAGTGACCAGGAAAGCCCAAAGAAGGGCCCCAACAGAGGAACATGACCCAAATCCTAAGGCAGCCCAAGCCTATAGAGATAAGGGCGGTTCCCTTGAAGATAAGATGACCTCACTTAAAGAGAAGATAAGATAACTAACTTATCTTATCTAAGAAGGTCACTCTATCCCATTATAAATACACTGGAGCACCCAGGTATAACTCATACTCTGATTCTACTCAATACCTGCTTCATACTCTTGCTAACTTAAGCATCGGAGTCCCTTGCAGGTACCCCCCACCCTCCGGGGACGAAGGATCAGCACCACCACCAAGTCCAACAAGTACAGAAGATCTCGTTCGAGATCGACCTACAGTTTCAGGTAACCCTCGGAACAGAAGGGAAAGAACCTATAAGCAAAGATATGAAAAGAAATAAAATATATGTGGGCTTGTGCCAAATAATGAGGTTCTCAACTTCATGGTAGCTACAACATGTAAGTGAGAAAATAATAGAAGCATAAGGCATGGCAACTAATTAGCAAACAACTCAAGGAGCACCCAAAATAATGCAAGAAATGTGCAACAGTTGAGTAAGAAAATTTTTAACACCAATGTGATAACAACAAATATAGAGAAGAAAGGGAGAAGAACAATGAAGTTAAAAATGCCATGAATGCGAGTATTCAAATGTAACAAATAGAAGAATAGAAGGGGAATAAGGATGAAAGGGGAGGAGAAGAAAGTGAGAAAGGAAGAGGAAAGAGGTAGGGAGAAAGAAATAAGAAGACGGAACTGGGTGGTGCATGCGACGCGCACGCATATTGCGTGCGGACGCGTGGATCGCGCAAAAGTGAAGGGACGCCTAAGCGTCTAGTGCGTGGACGCGTGATCGAGGCAGTGCCTCTAGCGCAAATGCAGCGCGAGGCTAGCATAACTTTTGGCCAAAACAGGGTTTTACGCCGATTCTCCCAGCTACGCAGACACGTGGGTCGCCAAAATAAGGATTGTGCCTAAGGCACGTTTCTTGCCCAGCTCCCGCGCCACTCTCTGTTCAATCTAACTCATGTCGCATCCACAAAGGACGCGGACGCGCACTAGGCGCTGGCGTGTCGATCCCCTTTTTTGTGTGATGCAGTATGCAAGTGATGATGCAAAATGAATGAAGAAACACTGATAAAAATAGAACAAAATAAAACTAAGAAAGAAAAGAAACGAGTATACCATGATGGGTTGTCTCCCACCTAGCACTTTTAGTTAAAGTCCTTAAGTTGGACATTTGGTGAGCTCCTTGTCAGGGTGGCTTACGCTTGAACTCTTCCAGGAATTCCCATCAATGTTTGCAATTCCAATGGCCTCCGGGATCCCAAACTAGGTGCAGAAAGCCATCAAGCAGGTTAAGGCAAGTGACAAGGCCCCAAGAGTGTTGATTTCTAGACTGAATTCCGGGGTCCCAAACCTTGCTTTTGCACCCGTCTTTGTATTGATCATCATTGTTCCATCCGGGTGGTAAGCAATCCGAATTCTCACTAAGGCATCCAAACAGCCTTCTAGACCCATCCATTCGAGCTCTACACCAACACTTGTACTCCAGTGTGGAATGCGGAACCTTATTGAACCTTGCTTGATAACTCTTACCACTAACCATCTCCCTCTTACTCTCAAAGCCACAAAGAGCTCTAAGCTGACCATCTGTCTCAAGTAAACCATATTCAAGTGGGAAAGTAAAAGTCAAGGATAAAAATTTTACCCACTTGAATGTTGTATTGGATGGTAATGGCTTTGGGAGAGGTGTTTCCAGTGATCTTGCAAGTTTCATTCCTTTGTGTTCTCCCTGGATAACTTCCACCTCTTTGCAAACTTCTTCAATATTAACCTCTTCCTCTTGGTAGCTTTTTTCCAATTCAATCTCTTCTTCATTGCTTACCAAGGGCATGGGAGGTTGTGCTTCTTCTTCTTGAATCTCCATCTCTTGATCAACCTCTTCCAAGTCTTCAACCATGATATGCCTTGAAAGTTGTACAGCCTCCTCAACATCAATTTCAAGCGTCCTGGAAGGAGGCTCTATGACTTGACTTTTTCATAGAGATTCATCATCTCCCAGATCTTCAGCTATTTCTACCGCTTCTCTGGCAAGCGTAGCTTCTTCCAATTGTTCCAATACAAAATCATGCCTCTCACTGTCCACCGGAGTTTCTGGTGTCTCCTTCATGCTACGCTCTTCATTAGATTCTCCACATGAAACCATGGGGGTTCCTTGAGTGTCCAAACATTGGGAGGCTAACCGATTTATTGCTTGCTCCAGTTGATGAAGAGTTGCATGGAATTGATCCGCTATTTTCTTGAGACGGTCCCTTGGCTCTTGTTTCTCTTGGGAAATGTGATTGGGATCATATGGCTCTTGGGTAGACGGATATGGACATGGTGTATATGGAGGTGGTGGTGCTTGGGACTAATTGGGTTGAAATTGGGGTGGTTCTAGATATGGTTCATATGGCTCATAAGGTAGTCTGCATAGTGGATATGGGTTAGGATCAGATGAGGGTGTCTGGTAGTATGGGGCTTGTGAGTTAGGTGGTTCAAACCTATGTTGAGGAGGGGGGTCATAGGCATATGGTGGGCTTGTTGGTAACTACAAGGGGTCCACCATATCTATCATCTTGGTATGCACCTCGGAATGGCTCTTGACCATAGTAATTTGGTAGAGGTTGGTTGTCACAAAGGGTCCACCATAACTATTGTCTTGGTATGCATCATAGAATGGTTGTTGGTTATAGTGCATTGGAAGGGGTTGTTGCCAAGAGGGTTGGTCAAATCCTTGTGGCTCCTCCCATCTTTGATTCTTCCAACCTTGATGCCTGTTCTCATTATAGCTTCCATTCCTTACAACAACATTGGAACCAAACTTAAACCCAGAGGGGTGAGAATTCATAGTAGTTAAGAAAAATTAAAAACAAAAACAAATAAACAAGCAAAAAAGCAAATATTTACAATAACCAATAATAAGGCACACGTTTGCAATTCCTCGACAACGGCGCCATTTTGACGAACAGATTCTTGCTAGTAAAGAATTTTACAAATAAAGTCTCGTTGAAAGTATAGCTTCTAAACCAGTAAAGAATCCTTTCGTACAAAAACTTGTTTGTCACTAAAGCAAACCCAATAAAAATTAATAACCGAAGTATTTAAATCTCGGGTCATCTCTCAAGGAATTGCAGGGAGGTGTGTTATTATTAGTTATGAGAAAAGTATCTTTTTGGATTTTTGAAAGGTTTGAACAAGGAATGTAAATGACAAGGAAGTAAACTAATTATCATGAAAACCCTTGCAAGGTATAAGAACTGGACGTCTTATCCTAGTTATCCTTATCAATTGTGATGAGAATTGGCTTTTGCTCCCACTTGGTCAACCTCTAACTATGAAGATATGTTAAGTGGATAAATCAATTTGATTCCTCAGGTCCTAGTCAATTCCTAAGAAAAGACTAGAGTTAGGGGAATTTGAATCAATCAACAAAGAATTCCAATTTTCAATCAACAAGGAGTTTGATAACTCAAGTGTCTCCAATTACTCAACACAAGCTAAGAATGTAAAAAGCTAAATTAAAATCATAAATATGAAATACCTCAAATTGCATTAAATAAAGAAATCAAATCTAATATGGAGTTCATAAACAAATAAAAGAGAAACTAAATTAAAAGAACATTGAACCTGGAATTGAGAAGAAATTGAAAGAAGAAATCCTAAATCCTAAAACCTAAGAGAGAGGAGAGAGCCTCTCTCTCTAGAGAACTACATCTAAAACCTCAAATTCTAAAAAGTGAGAAGTTGTCTGATGAATGGATTGATTCCCCCACTCTGTAGCTTCTAATCTATGTTTTTTGGGCTGAAAACTAGGTCAAAAATAGCCCAAAAATCACCCCCACCGATTTTTGCAGTGACAGTATGTCACGCATGTCGCGCGTACGCGCCAGGTGCGCATGCGCGCCGATGGACTTTTGGTCAATGTGCGCGTGCGCGTGCTTTGCACATGCGTGTCCTTAAACGCCACATCAACTACAACAAATTATATATTGTTGCGTAGCCCCAGATGTTAGCTTTCCAACGTAACTAGAACTGCCTTATTTGGACCTCTGTAGCTCAAGTTATGATCGATTGATTGCGAAGAGGTCGGGGCTGACAGCTTTGTAGTTCCTTCAGCTTCTTGTATTCCTTCCACTTTTGTATGCTTCCTTTCCATCCTCTATGCCATTCCTGCCCTGTAATATCTAAAAACACTTAACACACATATCAAGGCATCGAATGATAATGAAAGAGGATTAAAATTAGCTAAATTAAGACCAAAGAAACATGTTTTCAATCATAGCACAAAATCAGGAAGGAAAATGTAAAACATGCGAATTCAATGAATAAGTGTGAGATTAGTGGATAAAATCCACTCAATTAAGCACAAGATGTGCCACAAAATAGTGGTGATCAAGGCAATTAATAACTTATTAACAAACTTAGAAAAATTAACAACAATAAATAATATGTCAATAATTAACTCAAAAAATTAAAAAGTTAAGATTAACATAGATAATCAACAATTAACACTAATTAACTCAAATAACAATAAACTCAGAAAATTTACAACAATAAACAATAAATCAATAATTAACTCAGAAAATTAACAAACTAAGATTATCTTCGAAAATTAACAACAATCAATACTAATTAACTCAAAAAATAATTAACTAAGACAACAATAAACTCAGAAAATTAATAATAAACTAAAACACCATCAACTCAAAACTAATCCTAAATTACACCGTACATAACCTAAAATTATTTAATTTCTAAGTACACTAAATTAACGTACAATGTAAAATCTGGTCAAACTGTAATTAATTAAATAATAAATAAAATAGGAGCGAATATGGTTAGAAAATTTAGCAATCAGAATTTGATAATTTAAATATGATATTTGGACTCGGTGAATTTTTCTGAGTCGAAAAATATAGTTTTCTGCGTAAAAATGCGTACTGGAATTTTGACCGGGAGTACCAGCTGAGATCTGTCTCGTACTGCAGCTGAGAAAATTAATTATATTAGCTAAGGAACCCTCCAACCCTTGTGATTTATCATTTTCATGAACCCTAGGTTAATGTATGTATGTGAAATTGGTTATATTAGTGTATTTGGTGATTTTGGTGCACAATTGGGAGGTTAATGTTGCTTGTGGAACTTTTGTGAGGCTTGAAGCTAAGGGTTGGTGAAGACTTCCAAGAAAAAGCTCAATTATTTTGGCTACAAGAGGTACGGTTTAAGTTTTATTTAAGTACCGTGTGGTGTGATGAGAATTCCTAGGCTAGATGCCCCTAGAATTAAGTTTGGATTGTGTAAATTGTTGGTACTAATATGTATAGTTTTTATGTAATTTGAATTAATGATTGAGTTGAGAATTGTGTGAATTTGTATGCTTGGTGTATTGAGAATTTGATGAATTGGATAATGAGTATTGGTTTGTGGAATATGCATCTAACTTGTGAATTTGGTCCGAAGACCATGAATTTTGGGCTGGAGACCGGAAAGAGGTAAGAAAGGTAAGTTGATGTATGTATTGTGTGATGATATAAAAGATTGGATGGATTTTAGATATTGAATGTGTGAATAAATGGTTTGATTATTGAATAATAAGGTTTGAGGAATTGAGGTGTGGAATTTGGTAGTTTTGGGTGAAATTGTATAGATGAGGTAGGTTTGGTTGTAGTTGAATGTAATTATGTGAATGTGGTTGGGTTGGGTGAAAATGAATTTGGCTTGTGAACATTGGAAAAATTAGTGATTTATAGTTTTGGGTAAAAACTGATTTTTGACCAACTTTGGCAGTCCGTAACTCGGTCCACGGAGTTTGGAATTCTTCAAAATTGGATTTTTATGAAAGTTTATTCAACGATCTTTCCAACGGTTCAGAAATGGTTGAAAAAGGAATTTGGTAGAAGAAGTTATGTGTGGTGGAAGTTTGAGGTTTAAAAATGAAATTCTACAGCTTTTTAAAAATGATGCATGACAAGTGTTGATAATCGTAGAGTCCAAGTCGACGATTAGTCGAGGACCATTAGCCGCTGGGATGGAGCGATATTTAGTTAATTTAGAGGAGTAGCTAGGCTCTTGAAGGTTAAGAATAAGAGTGGCACACCAGAAGCGAGTTGGATTCTATTTAAGGGATCGGAAGTGTTGAGAACTATACAGAGTTATTGTTCGAAACCCAGTGACAGTGAACTGTAAGAAAAGAGAATAGAGCTGATTCAACCTTTAGTTGCTCATCGTTTGAGGGGCGAGTGAAGACAAGACCAAATCCCTATATGAGAGATTTTTTTTTGAGACCATCCTCAAAGGAATAACAACAACAATCACCGAGGGAGGAGGTATGGAAAGCAACCTCAGGATGAAATGACTAGTAGGTGATGTGGAAGCTACCGTCTGGGAGTTCCGTGTTGAACTGGATTGGGACTTTGCTATAGTTGTGGATGAGCTGGACACATGTCCTGGAGTTGTCCTGAGAAGGTCAACCGGAATACTGCCAAGGGCTAACAACAAGGTTGTGTGTTCACTACGACGACGGGGGATACCGCTAGATCCGATGGTTTGGGAATAGGTAAATGAAAGATCGGTAACATGGTGTTAAAAGTACAATTAAGTTGGTATTTGGTTTTGGCTATTAAAGATGAAATCTAGTGAATGTCAGTCATGCTTAAGTTGTGGTTTAGTACTTGAGGAAATAAGTGATAGGACTAGTACTAGACGGGAAATCAGAGTGGCACAGCGGAAGCTTGCTGAAGCGTTAGCATAATATGGAAATAATAAGAAAAAGTATGGTATGATTAGGAATGCTTTATGCTTTTAGTACTTAAAAGGTTAGTGAACTTATGCAGATAATGATTCTAGATAATTCGGATAAGTTGTGGCTATGAACTTTGATGGTTCTGAAATGGATGAGGAAATGATCGTTGATGCGTAATTGGATTTAGGTGATGAGTGAGTGCAAGTCGTCGTGTTTGAGAGATGAGTACTATGATATTTGGTCATGGTGATCTTGGATTTAGATTGAGATTTATAATGATTGGTTTTGAAAGACGAATTTTGAAAACATTAAATTGAAATGCTGATGTTGTATTGAGATTGTGCTGTCGAAATTTTTCCAAGAATTTGAAAGAGTATTGGTTATAGTTTTGAAAATGATTTTTGATTTGAGTAACTTTAACAAAAGAGATGTGTTTCGAATGCTTTTATAGATTATTAAAGGAAATTGGATTTTTATGATTTTGTTAACTTGTCATTTCAAACTCATTTGATTTTTAAAAATGAAGAGAGTTTTGATTAATTAGTCAAAGACTTTAAAACAGCAAGTTATATAGAAATTCGAGGGTTTGGGAATAAAAAAGTAAGTCTAGAAATTATGCTTGGAGTTGAGCTGTGATTAGTGGTAATTGGCTTGGCACAGAGAGAGAATAAAGATGGAGTATGATTAAGATATGGTGATGATTTTTGGTTGATTATAGTGATGTGGGATGATGACTATGATTAAGGATGATGGTAATATTATTGTGACATGATTTGAGATTTAATAAAATGTGAGTTGATGAGATGATGAAAGTAACAAACGAGGCTGTTGGTCGGCGTTGGACGAATGATCGAGACCCTCGGAGATAGAGGAATCAGAGCGCGGCAACGAAAGTGCGCAGAGTAAAAAGACCTTGGAACTACTATGCGTTGGATATAAAGGTAGACTACGCTCACGTACTCGTGGTGGCGGATGGAATTTTCGAGGACGAAAATTTCTGTTAGGGGGTAGAATGTAAAACTCGGTCAAACCGTAATTAATTAAGTAATAAATAAAATAGGAGCAAATATGGTTAGAAAATTTAGCAATCATAATTTGATAATTTAAATATGATATTTAGACTTGGTGGATTTTTCTGAGTCGGAAAACATAATTTTTTGCGTAAAAATGCGCATTGGAATTTTGACCAGTAGTACCAGCTGAGATCTGTCTGGTACTGCAGCTGAGAAAATTAATTATAAGTGAATAAGGCCAAGAGATTAGGAGTTATAATTTGGAAAGATAGAAATATTTAAAATGTGATTTAGAACTCTAATCTTAAAGGTTTTGGCCCAAAATTGGGCCAACGGATTAAACCTAGTGAACCAGATCCAAGTGGGCCGAAGACCCAACATATATATAGCTTTATTAAGCCATTTCAGCAACATTTCTTCCCCCATTCTTGTGTTCCACGGTGAGAGAGAAGAGAGAAAAGGGAAATCAAAACCGTAACTCTCTTTGATCTTCAAATCACCATAACTTGAGCTACGGAGCTTTGATTGACGAGCCGTTTGCTGCCACGCGTTGCTCTTCTCCTCCTCTACATTTATATTTAAGTTTTGTTGAGATTAATCTACTTTCCTCTACCCAATTTTTTATTTTCCTTTTAAATTTGAATTTGGTTTGGGTTTTGAGGAAACCTTGTGATTTTGGTTGTTTAGAAGTGCTCTAGTATGATCCATTGGTGATATTCATCACAACATTTCGTGGGTTAATGTAAGGAATCCTCCAACCCTTGTCATTTACCATTTTCATGAACCCTAGGTTAATGTATGTATGTAAAATTGGTTCTGTTAGTGTATTTGGTGATTTTAGTGCACAATTGAGAGGTTGGTGTCACTTGTGGAGCTTTGGTGAGGCTTGGAGCTAAGGGTTGGTGGAGACTTCCAAGAAGAAGCTCAATTATTTTGGTTACAAGAGGTACGGTTTAAGTTTCATTTAAATACCGTGTGGTGTGATGAGAATTCCTAGGCTAGATGCCCCTAGGATTAAGTTTGGATTGTGTAAATGGTTGGTACTAATATGCATAGTTGTTATGTAATGTGAATTAATGATTGGATTGAGAATTGTGTGAATTTGTATGCTTGGTGTGTTGAGAATTTGATGAATTGGATAATGAGTATTGGTTTGTTAAATATGTATCTAAATTGTGAATTTGGGCCGGAGGCCGTAAATTTTGGGCTAGAGGCCGGAAAGAGGTAACAAAGGTAAGTTGATGTGTGTATTGTGTGATGATATAAAAGATTGGATGGATTTTAGATATTGAATGTGTGAATAAATGGTTTGATTATTGAATAATAAGGTTTGAGGAATTAAGGTGTGGAATTCGGTAGTTTTGGGTAAAATTATGTAGATGAGGTAAGTTTGGTTGTAGTTTAGTGTAATCATGTGAATGTGGTTGGGTTGTGATCATTTGGATGAGTAGAAATGAATTTGGCTTGTGAACATTGGAAAAATTAGTGATATCTAGTTTTGGGTAAAAACTGATTTATGACCAACTTAGGCAGTCTGTAACTCGATCCATGGAGTTTGGAATTCTTCAAAATTGGATTTTTATGAAAGTTTATTCAACGATCTTTCCAACGGTTCAGAAATGGTTGAAAAAGTTATGTGTGGTGGAAGTTTGAGGTTTAAAAATGAAATTGTACAGCTTTTTAACTTAGTAAAATTTTTAGCAGAACGCACTCCCACGCGTAGGCATGGCTGACGCACATGCGTCGTTTTCAAATGTTCACTAACCACGCGTGCGCCTGGCCGATACGTACGCGTCGATGTACTGATCCAATTGCCCAGCCAAATTCTCGAGAGTTGTGTGAGAATTGCGCTGGCTTTGTGCGTGGGGCACAAAACGCACCCACGCGTACTTATGGCTAACACGCGGCCGTCACTTGGCTTTTCTCCCATCCACGTGTACGCGTGGGCGACGCATTTGCCTCACTTTATTTTTCTGGCTTCCACGCGTGCGCATGGGCAACGCGCACGCGTGACCCTGTTTTTAGCAAAGGTTGATTTTGAGTTGTTAAAGCCGAATTTCAGACTTCTAAGTCTCTCTTCTCACCCTTTAAGTCCTAAACCTTTACAGTATGCCTAGAAATGAATAGAAGCTAGAAAATGTGATAACTTGTGGATGAAGTAAGTGAGATTAATGATGAGTTATGATTAATGATGACTGTATGAGTTGTTGAGGGTGATGATGGAAGTGCGATGTATGCCGTGAGGCAAAGGGCTATATTTGATAATGATTATTGGCTGGTTATTGGTTATGCCATGAATTGGATGGCTATGATAAATATTGATTTATGGCTAGAAATGAAAATATGGCTTTGAATGATTATTTTATCTTGAGCTCTCTTTCTCGGAAGTGCGACCCCAGAGAAATGGAGGAAGGTGAGGATCCCCTTCTTTGTTCTTCTTGGTATTGTAAAATTGCCCCCAGCGAGATGGTGGGAGGTTAGGATCCCCTCCTTGGTTCCTCCTGGGCATATGAGAATGTACCTCTTGGGTAGATGCAAGGGTTGTGGTTGCGCTCCACTTACTACAGGTTAGTTAGTATAGAGGCTCCCCGAGTGGATGCAAGGGTTGTGGTTTAGCCCCACTTGTCCCGGGTTATGATGAGTAATGTATAAATGTGCAATCATGTGATGTATAAATGACGATATGGTCATGATGAATTGGAATATTATGAATGAATGTGGAATGATTATTTGAGATACGAGTTTCCCTAAATGAAAGCAGTGACTAGCCACCACGTGCTCCTGGTTGAGATTTGATACTCTGCTGATCCTATGACGAAAGTGTGGCCGGATGATTTGAGTAAAATTGTCGTGTCGGTCTAGAATTTCACACAAATGAATTCTCGTTGCAAGTATAGTTCTACACCAACAAACAATTCTCCCATTCAAAAATTTGGTTGTCACATGTACAAACCCCAAATAAGAATTAACTGGAGTATTTGGACTCCGGGTCGTCTCACGAAGATTGCAATGAAGTGAATGATTATTGGCTATAAAGGGATATGGGGGTTTGATTTTCAATAGGCAAGAAAAATAAATATCAAGAAAGTAAACTAATAGCTAAAAAGTCTTGGCAAAGGTTAGTGGTCAAGGATCTCTATACTTATCACTAACCACAACATGAGAATTGGCAAGGATCAACCCCATTAAGTCATCCTCTAACTAATAAAGGAGAGTCAAATGAGCTATGTCAATCCAAGTCCATAAATCCTAGGTCTCCACCAATTCAATTAGTGAGATCTAGGGTTAATGGCTCCCAATCATCAATCACTTGGACATTAGCAACTCAAGAGTTCCTAAGTTACCTTTCTAAGCCAAAAGCATAAAATTCTACTCTAAAGCCCAACCAAGCATTTTGTCAAACACTTGGTGGGTACAAAAGGAAAGCATGGTAAATTGCAAGGAAAGATAAAATCTAACAACTACCAATTTCAATTAAAGTAAATCCACATCTCAATTCAACAATAAAAGAAACATCAAACATTAAATTGCATTCAATGTAAACAAAATCCAACATAAGCATTCTTAAACATAAAAGAGACATAAAAGTAAAATTGACAAGAAAACTAAGAGGAATAGAGTAGTAGAAACAAGAAATCATGAAGGAAACAAGATGAAAACATAAAAATGGACCTAGATCTAAGATGGGAATATCCTAACCTAACCTAATTCTAGAGAGAAGAGGGAGCTTCTCTCTCTAGAAACTAAACTACATGATGCTAAGCTATAATCAATTGCTCTCCCCTTTGCTTGGGCTTCAATTCTGCATGAAATACAGTTAGAAACAGGTTGGAATTGGGCCTGGGCTGCTCAGAAATCACCTCCAGCGTTTTGCCTTTAAGTGAGTCACGTGCGAGTATTGGCGCATACGCGCCATGTGCGCGTGCGCGTCGATTGGCTATTTCTTCATCCACGCGGACGCGTCATGTACGCATGCGCGATTCTATGCAAAATCACTTTTGCGCGTGCGCGCCTTGTACGCGTGCGTGCCCATCGATGCATTCCCAATTCTTGTTTCCTCATGCATTCTCCACTTTGCATGCTTTTCTCCTTATTTCTTCCATCCAATACTTGCCTTATGAACCTGAAATCACTCAACAAACACATCAAGGCATCGAATGGAATTAAAGTGAGTTAAAATCACCAATTTAAGGGCCTAAAAAGCATGTTTTTATACTTAAGCACAATTCAAAGGAGAATTACAAAACCATGCTATTTCAATGAATAAATGTGGGAAAAGGTGAACAAATCCCCTAAAATAAGCATAAGATAAACCACGAAATCGGGGTTTATCACCGGACACTGTGAAAGCTCCGGATGAGCTCGTCCCCATAGATAAACACCAGTGTGGGTGTTGTATGATTATGATTATGATCATGATTATGATTGAGAATAACTCGAGTTGGGGATGCACGATAGAAAGACAATCCAATGGTTAGCTACCAGGACTTGTCGGGTTGGCTTTATAACCAACATATGAGACTCATCAGCCATAGGGCAGGCATTCATCATTTGCATATGTTTAAATTGTTTCGGTTTGCCTATTTGTTTTGGATTGCTATATCATATATGCTATGTTACCTGATTATGTGCTACTTGTTCTACTTGTACTTTAATTGTGTATTACTTGCTTGTATTGATTGTGTTTGTACAACTGAGAGGTCCCTCATGCTGGTGTTGGTGGATGCTGAGGGCTGTTCTTGATGAGATGAGTTGATGATGTAATTGAATAATGATGATGATTATTGAATGAGGTAATTGAGCTCCTTGGGTAGACGTAGTAAAGTGATTTCACTTGCTCCAGGTAGAGAATGAAATAATTTGAGCTCCCTGGGTAGACGCAGTGAAGTGATTTCACTTGCTCCAGGTGAGGATATGAGGTATTGACATGGAGTTGCTGAGACATAAATCCTGGTGGTGGTTTTGTTTGTGATTCTGATTCTAATATGTTAGAGAGTGAGAAAGTTGGGAAGCATGAAAAATATGAATTTGATTTAGCATTCCTTTATGACAGTTGCCTATTTATGGACTAGCGAGAACATAGGGTGAATATTTGGTGAAAAGAAGTTAAGGATGCTTAGTGAGTTTTTATTGTAGTGTATTGTATTTATTTGGCACTTTTACCGTACTGGGAACCCATGGGTCGGGGTTCTCATTCCGTATATATCTCTTGTTTTTCAGATACAGGTCCAGGTGCTTAGAAGTGAGCTATGGTTCATCTGAGGGACGGCGAAGATCCTTATATTCTCTACTTTATATTTTGTTTAGAATCTCTCCACCTTTATCTTGAAAAGCTTATACTATGTATTGAACTCTTTTGAATTTGCCTATAGAGGCTCTTATGTTTCTTTTGAGAGAGATTAGGAGATACTGTTGTCAACTACTCTCATACTGTACCCTGGCCGGCCTAAACTTCACGGGTCGCGACTAGTGGCTATTTACTTATGTTATATATCTATGTATTGTCTTCCTCTTAATCTCCTTTATGCCTTTATCCTTATATTATTTTCGACTTCACGCTTTATCTTTTATTTGTCGATACATGAGCGATACGACTTCGCGATTTTATTTTTACTCTTTTCAGGCTTCTCGATTAATACTCCTTTCAATTATACTTATATTTATGTATTAAAAATCTACCTTGAAGGTCGTACCACCTTATTATTATTGACTTATGACTCGAGTATAAGAATTTGAATAGTAGGGTGTTACATACAAATCCTAATCACACACTGATGAACGGATATTTTATACGCTTTTTGGGGGTAATTTCATATAGATTTTAGCATGTTTTAATTAGTTTTTAATAGAATTTTATTAGTTTTTAATACGTTTTAATTGCAGTCTGGCGTCCAGCGCCAGAAACAGGTTACAAGTTGGAGTTCAATGCCAAAAACACATTACAACCTGGAATTCAACTCCAGAAACAGCCCAAGCACGTGAGAAGCTTAAGTCTCAGCTCCAGCACACACCAAGTGGGCCCAAGAAGTGGATTTCTGCACCAATTATCTTAGTTTACTCATTTTCTGTAAACCTAGGTTACTAGTTTAGTATTTAAACAACTTTTAGAGACTTATTTTGCATCTCATGACATTTTTAGATCTGAATTTTATACTCTTTGACGGCATGAGTCCCTAAACTCCATTGTTGGGGAGTGAGGAGCTCTGCAGCGTCTCGATGAATTAATGCAATTATTTCTGTTTTTCCATTCAAACATGTGTGTTCCTATCTAAGATGTTCATTCGTGCTTAACTATGGAGAAGGTGGTGATCTGTGACACTCATCACCTTCCTCAATCCATGAACATATGTCTGACAACCACCTCCGTTCTACATCAGATTGAATGAGTATCTCTTAGATTCCTTAATCAGAATCTTCGTGGTATAAGCTAGAATTGATGGCGACATTCATGAGAATCCGAAAAGTCTAAACCTTATCTGTGGTATTCCGAGTAGGATTCTGGGATTGAATGACTGTGACGAGCTTCAAACTTGCGAGTGTTGGGCGTGATGACAAACGCAAAAGAATCAATGGATTCTATTCCGATATGATCGAGAACCAATAGCTGATTAGCCGTGCTGTGACAGAGCATTTGGACCATTTTCACTGAGAGGATGGGAAGTAGCCATTGACAACGGTGACACCCTACATAGAGCTTGCCATGGAAGGAACTTTGCACTTTTGCATGAGAAGAATATTACATTACAGGAATTCAGAAGACAAAGCATCTCCAAAACTCCAACATATTCTCCATTACTGCGTAATAATTACTTACTCTATGCACTTTAACTTTTTGAAATTAAAACTAAAGAACCCTATTGGTATCTTGACTAAGATTAATAAGATAACCACAGCTTGCTTTAAACCAACAATCTCCGTGGGATTCGACCCTTACTCACGTAAGGTATTACTTAGACGACCCAGTGCACTTGCTGGTTAGTTGTGTGGATTGCAAAAAGTGTGATTGCAATTTCGTGCACCAAGTTTTTGGCACCGTTGCCGGGGATTGTTCGAGTTTGAACAACTAAAGGTTTATTTTGTTGCTTAGATTAGGAATAATTTATTTTTATTGTTATAGAGTCATTAAATTCTGAGGCCTTTATTTCCTTTTCAAAAAATTTTTCAAAAATATTATTTTTCTTTATCAATTTTTAATTTTTTTTCGTGAGTTTAATGTCTTGTTCTAAGTTTGGTGTCAATTGCATATTTTATATTTTTCTTTTAAATTTTTGAAGTTGTGTTCTTTGATCTTCAAGTTGTTCTTGTTGATTTTTCTTGTTTGATCTTAAGTTTTTCTTGCTCTGTGTATTTTCTTGTTTTTCTTGTGCTTTTCCAAAGCATTAGTCTTCCAAAAGGAATATACCTCTTCAAAACAAGTGTTACATTTACAGCTCAATTGGCTAGAGCATTGGTTTTTGTTCTTGATGATTGGCACCGGTTCTTTTAAAAATTTTTTTCAAAAATAATTTTTCTTGATCTAATCTTGTGACAAACTTTAAGTTTGGTGTTTTCTTGTTAATCTTTTTATAATTTTCAAAAATTTTATTGAAGTTTTCTAAAAATTTTAAGTTTAGTGTTCTTTCTTTTGTTCTTGTGAATTTTCAAGTGTTCTTGAGTCTTTCTTGTGTTTTGATCTTAAAATTTTTAAGTTTGGTGTTCCTTGGTGTTTTCCCTCCAAAATTTTCGAAAACAAGGAGCATTAGATCTAAAAATTTTAAGTCTTGTGTCTTTTGTGTGTTTTTCTCTTTCATCATAAAATTTAAAATTCAAAAAAAATTATCTTTTCTAACTATTTTCAAGCTATATTTTTGAAATCTTTTATAAAAATTCATATTTCAATTTCAAAATTTTTCAAATCTTATCCTTTTAACATTTTAAAAAAAATATTATTATATCTTTTTCGAAAATATCCTAACCATTTTCTCTCTCCTCATTTTTTGAAAATCTTCATAAAATATTTTCAAATTCTTATTAATTTTTAATTTTGATTTTCTTATTTTATCTTATTTTTATTTTGGTTTTTATTTTATTTTATTTCGAAAACCACTTTTTTTTATTTATTTATAAAATAAAAATTTAAATCCACATTACCTCCTTTACTCCAACATGGACATAAGTGGAAATGAACAGTCCAGAAGGACTCTGGGGTCATATGCTAACCCCACTACTGCTTCATATGGGAGTAGTATATGTATACCCTCCATTGGAGTTAGTAGTTTTGAGTTGAATCCTCAGCTCATTATCATGGTGCAGCAAAGTTATCAGTATTCTGGTCTTCCACAAGAAGAACCTACAGAGTTTCTGGCACAGTTTTTACAAATTACTGACACAGTACATGATAAGGAGGTAGATCAGGATGTCTACAGGCTATTACTATTCCCATTTGCTGTAAAAGACCAAGCTAAGAGGTGGTCAAATAACCAACCTAAGGACAGCATAAAGACATGGAAACAACTGTCAGAAAAATTCCTGAATAACTATTTTTCTCCGAAACGGATGACACAACTAAGGCTGAGCATCCAAGGCTTCAAACAAGGAGATAATGAATCTTTCCTGAGAAAATGCCCCTCTGAAATATTTTCAGAGTGGGTGCAGTTAGACATCTTCTACTATGGGCTTACAGAAAGAGCTCAAATTTCTCTAGACCACTCAGCTGGTGGATCTATACACATGAGAAAGACAATAGAAGAAGCTCAAGAGCTCATTGATACAGTTGCCAGAAATTAGCATCTGTACCTAAGCAGTGAACATTCCATGAAAGAAGAGGCTAAAACAGTAACTCCTGAAATGAGTCTGACAGAACAAGTTACTGAATTCAATCAGCAACTGGATTTTCTAACAAAGCAGCTGGCCAAATTCAAGGAGATACTACAAGAAACAAGAATGGCTAATATGAATATGGAAGTCCAGTTGAAGCAAACAGAACAGCAATTATCAAAACAAATAACAGAAGAATGCCAAGCAGTTCAATTAAGAAGTGGAAAAATATTGAATACTTCACTTCAAGGTAGCAGGAATCCAAGGAATGAGCAAACTACCCAAAATCCATATGAGGACAGTAAGAGCCCAGAGAGGAACAATTCTAGTGCTCAAACGCCGGAAAATGGGTAGAAAGCTGACGTTGAACGCCCAAACCATGCTCAGTCCTGGCGTTCAACGCCAGAAACAAGCAAAGAGTTGGCGTTGAACGCCCAAAGGGAGCACAGTTCTGGCGTTCAGACGCGAGAAGCAGGTAAGGAGCTGGCGTCTAACGCCACTCCAGCTTCCACTCCTGGCATTCAAATGCCAGTGGGGGATCAGACACATACTAGTGCTGATAATAACCCTTCTAAAAAGGCTTCCCAACGCACATCTGTAGGTAATAAACCTGCAGCAACTAAGGTTGAGGAATACAAAGCCAAAATGCCTTATCCTCAGAAACTTCGCCAAGCAGAACAGGATAAGCAATTTGCCCGCTTTGCAGACTATCTCAGGACTCTTGAAATAAAGATTCCATTTGCAGAGGCACTTGAACAAATACCCTCTTATGCTAAGTTCATGAAAGAGATCTTAAGTCATAAGAAGGATTGGAGGGAAACTGAAAAAGTTTACCTCACTGAAGAATGCAGTGCAATGATTCTGAAAAGCTTACCTGAGAAGCTTAAAGATCCGGGAAGCTTTATGATACCATGCACATTAGAAGGTACTTGTACCAAGCAAGCTCTATGTGATCTTGGGGCAAGTATTAACCTAATACCTGCAGCCACTATCAAAAAGCTTGGGTTAACTGATGAAGTTAAACCAACCCGGAAATGTCTCCAACTTGCTGATGGCTCCATTAAATACCCATCAGGCGTGATTGAAGACATGATTGTCAAGGTTGGGCCATTTGCCTTTCCCACTGACTTTGTGGTGCTGAAAATAGAGGAGCATAAGAGTGCAACTCTCATTCTGGGAAGACTTTTCCTAGCAACTGGCCAAACCCTTATTGATGTTCAAAAAGGGGAAGTAACCCTGAGAGTCAATGAGGATGAGTTCAAGTTGAATGTTGTCAAAGCCATGCAGCATCTAGACACCCAAAATGACTGCATGAGCGTTGATATTATTGACTCTCTGGTAAAAGAAGTCAATATGGCTAAGAGTCTCGAATCAGAGCTAGAGGATATCTTTAAAGATGTTCAGCCTGATATAGAGGAATCAGAGAGAATAATAGAACCTTTGAAAATCTTCCAGGAAGAGGAGAAACCTCCCAAACCTGAGCTCAAACCATTACCACCATCCCTGAAATATGCATTTCTGGGAGAAGGTGATACCTTTCCTGTAATCATAAGCTCTACCTTATAGTCACAGGAAGAGGAAGCACTAATTCAAGTGCTAAAGACACACAAGACAGCTCTTGAGTGGCCCATCAGTGATCTTAAGGGCATTAGCCCAGCCAGATGCATGCACAAGATTCTATTGGAGGGTGACGCTAAGCCAGTGGTTCAACCACAAAGGCGGCTGAACCAGCCATGAAGGAGGTAGTGTAGAAGAAGGTCACTAAATTACTAGAGGTTGGGATTATTTATCCTATTTCTGATAGCCCCTGGGTAAGCCATGTCCAAGTCGTCCCTAAGAAGGGTGGCATGATAGTGATTCATAACGAAAAAAATGAACTGGTTCCTACAAGAACAGTTACAGGATGGCATATGTGTATTGATTATAGAAGGCTCAATACAGCCACCAGAAAGGATCATTTTTCTTTACCATTCATAGACCAGATGCTAGAAAGACTAACAGGCCATGAATACTACTGCTTCCTGGATGGATATTCAGGTTATAATCAAATTGCAGTAGATCCCCAAGATCAAGAGAAAACAGCATTCACATGTCCATCTGTAGTATTTGCATACAGAAGGATGCCATTTGGCCTGTGCAATGCACCTGCAACCTTTCAAAGGTGCATGCTCTCAATTTTCTCTGATATGGTGGAAAAATTTCTGGAAGTCTTCATGGATGACTTTTCAGTATTTGGAGACTCATTCAGCTCCTGTCTTGACCATCTAGCACTTGTTCTAAAGAGGTGCCAAGAGACTAACCTGGTTTTAAACTGGGAGAAATGTTACTTTATGGTGACTGAAGGAATTGTCCTTGGGCACAAAATCTCGAACAAGGGAATAGAGGTGGATTAAGCTAAGGTAGAAGTAATTGAAAAATTACCACCACCTGCCAATGTTAAGGCAATCAGAAGCTTTTTGGGACATGCAGGATTTTATAAGAGGTTTATAAAGGATTTTTCAAAAATTGGCAAACCTCTAAGTAATCTGCTAGCTGCTGACATGCCATTTATCTTTGATAAGGCGTATCTGCAGGCATTTGAGACTCTGAAAGCTAAGCTGGTCGCAGCACCAGTCATCTCTGCACCAGACTGGACATTACCTTTTGAACTGATGTGTGATGCCAGTGACCATGCCATTGGTGCAGTGTTGGGACAAAGGCATGACAAGCTTCTGCACGTCATTTACTATGCCAGTCGTGTTTTAAATGACCCACAGAAGAACTACACAACCACAGAAAAAGAGCTACTTGCAGTGGTTTACGCCATTGACAAGTTCAGATCCTATTTAGTAGGATCAAAAGTGATTGTGTACACTGACCATGCTGCTCTTAAATATCTACTCACAAAGCAGGATTCAAAACCCAGACTCATAAGATGGGTGTTGCTTCTGAAAGAGTTTGATATAGAAATAAAAGATAGAAAAGGGACAGAGAATCAAGTAGCAGATCACCTGTTCCGAATAGAACCAGTAGAAGGGGTGTCCCTCCCTCTTACTGAGATCTCTGAAAACTTTCCGGATGAGCAAATCTTTGCCATCCAGGAAGTGCCATGGTTTGCAGACATTGCAAACTACAAGGCAGTGAGATTCATACCTAAAGAGTACAGTAGGCAGCAATCAAAGAAGCTGATCACGGATGCAAAGTACTATCTTTGGGATGAACCATATCTCTTCAAAAGATGTGCAGACGGAGTAATCCGTAGATGTGCACCTAAAGAAGAAGCACAGAAGATCCTCTGGCACTGCCAAGGATCACAGTATGGAGGACATTTTGGAAGTGAGCGAACAGCCACAAGAGTCCTCCAATGCGGCTTCTACTGGCCTACTCTCTATAAAGACTCCCGAGTTTTTGTACTTAACTGTGATAGTTACCAAAGATCTGGCAATCTGCCTTACAGTTATGCCATACCTGAACAAGGGATCTTGGAGATTGAGTTGTTTGATGTATGGGGTATTGACTTCATGGGGCCTTTTCCCACTATCATACTCAAACACTTATATTCTGGTGGCAGTGGATTATGTATCCAAAAGGGTGGAAGCTATTGCAACACCCACTAATGACACTAAGACAGTGCTAAAATTCCTTCAGAAACACATCTTCAGTAGATTTGGTACCCCTAGAGTATTAATTAGTGATGGGGGCACTCATTTCTACAATAAACAGCTTTACTCTGCTTTGGTTCGATACGGAGTTAGCCACAGGGTGGCCACTCCATATCATCCACAGACAAATGGGCAAGCTGAAGTCTCTAATAGAGAACTTAAAAGAATCCTGGAATGGACTGTGATTAACCGTAGAAGGGATTGGGTAAGAAGCTTGGATGATGCTCTGTGGGCATACAGAACAGCATTCAAGACCCCTATAGGGACCTCTCCATACCAGCTTGTGTATGGGAAGGCATGTCACTTGCCAGTGGAACTAGAATATAAGGCCTACTAGGCAACCAGATTCTTAAACCTTGATGCCAAGTTAGCTGGAGAAAAACGATTGCTCCAGTTAAATGAGCTAGAGGAATTTAGACTCAATGCTTTCGAGAATGCAAAAATTTACAAAGAGAAAGCAAAAATGTGGCATGATAAGAAATTGTCATCCAGAGTCTTTGAGCCAGGGCA
>NC_029776.3:47376455-47377343 GCF_000817695.3 Arachis duranensis | reverse complement strand
TGATTACAAGTGTGTCACCATATGGATACGTAGAGCTCCAGGATAATGATTCTAACAAAAAGTTCATTGTTAATGGACAAAGAGTCAAACATTATCTTGAAAGCAATTTTGAGCAAGAATGCTCAAAACTGAAACTTAACTAAAGCTCAGTAATAGTCCAGCTAAAGACAATAAAGAAGCGCTTGCTGGGAGGCAACCTAGCCATTTACAAAGCTTATTTGTTAATTAATTAATTTTTCCAGGTATATGTCAAGTATCTTCAGGGTAAAATAGCAACTGCTTAAGTTCACAGAGTTACAGAAGGAATCAGAGGATAAAACAGCAAAAAAGGAAGCTCACTGGTGCGAAAAAGCTAGTAAAAGCTGTTTTGGGCGTTGAACGCCCAAAAGAAGCACCTACTGGGTGTTCAACACCAGTAAGGATAGCCATCTGGGCGTTAAACGCCAGAAAGGAGCATCTTCTGGGCGTTGAACGCCAGAAAGAAGCACCTTCTGGACGTTCAACGCCAGATTTGCACCGTCCTGGGCGTTCAGAAAATGCCAGTGACAAAGGAGTTCCTGGCGTTCAACACCAGAAAGAAGCAATAGCTAGGCGTTGAACACCCAGGAGAAGCAATAGCTGGGCATTGAATAATTTATACGCTTTTTGGCATTGTTTTTAGTATGTTTTTAGTATGATCTAGTTAGTTTTTAGTATATTTTTATTAGTTTTTAGTTAAAATTCACTTTTCTGGACTTTACTATGAGTTTGTGTGTTTTTCTGTGATTTCAGGTATTTTCTGGCTGAAATTGAGGATCCTGAGCAAAAATCTGATTCAGAGACCAAAAAGGACTGCAGATGCTGTTGGATTCTGACCTCCCTGCACTCGAAGCGGATTTTCTGGAGCTA
>NC_029776.3:47366712-47366951 GCF_000817695.3 Arachis duranensis | reverse complement strand
ACACCAAGTGGACCCAGAAGTGGATTTTTACGTCATTTACTCATTTCTGTATACCCTATGTTACTAGTTTACTATTAATAGATCTTTTGACCATTGTATCTGTACCTCATGACACTTTACACGTTTCTTTGTGTACCTTCCATGGCATGAGTCCCTAAACCCCATGGTTGGGGGTGAGGAGCTCTGCTGTGTCTTGATGGATTAATGCAATTACTACTGTTTTTCATTCAATCATGCTT
>NC_029776.3:47363030-47366690 GCF_000817695.3 Arachis duranensis | reverse complement strand
TTTCTCATTCAATCATGCTTGCTTCCATTCTAAGATAATACTTGTTCTTAATCCGGATGAATGTGATGATCTGTGACAATCATCATCATTCTCAACTATGAACGTGTGCCTGACAACCACCTCCGTTCTACCTTCGATTAAGTAGATATCTCTTGGATTCTTTAACCGGAATCTTCGTGGTATAAGCTAGAACTGATGGCGGCATTCAAGAGAATCCGGAAGGTCTAAACCTTGTCTGTGGTATTCTGAGTAGGATTCAATGATTGAATGACTGTGACGAGCTTCAAACTCCTGAAGGCGGGGCGTTAGTGACAGACGCAAAAGAATCACTGGATTCTATTCCGATAGACGCAAAAGAATCATTGGATTCTATTCTGACATGATCGAGAACCGACAGATGAATAGCCGTGTTGTGACAGAGCGCGTTGAACATTTTCACTGAGAGGATGGGAGGTAGCCATTGACAACGGTGAAACCCTACATACAGCTTGCCATGGAAGGAGCCTTGCGTGTTTGAAGAAAAAGGCAGTAGGAAAGCAGAGATTCAGAAGATGTAGCATCTCCAAAACCTCAACCTATTCTCTATCACTTCAAAACAAGTACTTATTTCATGTTCTTTTACTTTTCACAATCAATCCTGATAATTTCTGATATCCTGACTAAGATTTACAAGATAACCATAGCTTGCTTCAAGCCGACAATCTCTGTGGGATCGACCCTTACTCACGTAAGGTATTACTTGGACGACCCAGTGTACTTGCTGGTTAGTTGTGCGGAATTGCAAAAGTGTGATTGCAATTTCGTGCACCAACCACCCTCCTCCACATAGCCCTCAACCACCATCCTCACAAGCCTCATACCACCAAACATATCCATATGACCCTAGTCCATATCTACCATACCAACCACCATATGAGCCATATGAACCATACTTTTTTTGTTGGTTTAGAGTCTTTTAGTTGAGTCTAGTTTCATATTTTAAGTTTGGTGTCAATTGCATGCTTTTGTTTTTTCTTTTAAATTTCGAATTTGCATGTCTTTAGTCCCTTTTTGATCCGTAAAACTTCTAAGTTTGGTGTCCTCTTTGTGTTTTTCCCTTAAAATTTTCAAAAAAATTTGTGTTTGATTTTCTAAAAGTTTTAAGTTTGGTGTCATTTTGTTGTTTTTCTCTTTCCTCTTTTCAAAAATCAAATCTTTTTCATAAAAATTTTTCAATCATATATTTCTAATTGCTGTTTTCAAAATCTTTTTAATTAACTAATTGATTCAGTTTTCAATTTGCTTTGATATTGCTCTTTTCAAAATCTTTTTAATTAACTAATTGATTCAGTTCTCAATTTGCTTTGATCTTATTTTCTTTTTGATTTTCAAATTTTTATCTTAATTTCCTTTTATTTTATTTTATTTTATTTTTTTAGATCAGGATGTCTACAGATTATTGCTGTTTCCATTTGCTGTAAAAGATCAAGCTAAGAGGTGGTTAAACAATCAATCTAAAGCCAGCATAAGAACATGGAAACAGTTATCAGACAAATTCCTGAATCAATATTTCCCTCCAAAAAGGATGACACAGCTAAGGCTGGATATCCAAGGCTTTAACCAAGAGGATCATGAATCTCTTTATGATGCTTGGGAGAGGTACAGAGAGATGCTAAGGAAATGCCCCTCTAAAATGTTTTCAAAGTGGGTGCAGTTAGACATCTTCTACTACGGACTTATAGAAAAAGCTTTGATATCTCTAGACCACTCAGCTGGTGGATCTATACACATGAGAAAGACGATTGAAGAGGCTTAAGAGCTCATAGATACAGTTGCTAGAAATCAGCATCTGTACTTAAATAGTGAGTCCTCCATAAAAGAAGAAGCTAAGGCAGTATCCACTTACTTTAGTCCTCAAGAACAAGTTGCTGAACTCAATCAGCAGCTATCTTCTATAACAAAATAGTTAGCAGAATTTAAGGAGATGCTACAAGAAACAAAGAATGCTAATAAGGATATGGAACATAGTTGAATCAGACAAAATAACAGTTATCAAAACAAATAACAGAAGAGTGCCAAGCAGTTCAATTAAGAAGCAGAAAAACACTGAACACCTCAACTCAAGGCAGCAGAAAGCCAAGAAGAGAACAACTGACAGAGCATGAGCAAACTACCACCCAAAGTCCCTTTGAGGAAACTAAGAGCCCAGAGAGGAATAATTCTAGCGTTCAAACGCCAGAAAAGGGTGAAAAGCTGGCGTTAAATGCCTAGTGGATGCCCAGTTCTGGCGTTCAAATGCCAGAAAAAGGTAGGAATCTAGCGTTAAATGCCCATTCCTCCTCCCATCATGGCGTTCAAACGCCAATGAGGGATCAGACACCTACAAGTGATGATAATAACTCCCTCAAGAAGGCTTCTCAACCTGCCTCTGTAGGAAATAAACCTGCAGCAACCAAGGTTAAAGAATACAAAGCTAAAATACCTTATCCTTAGAAACTCCGCCAAGCGGAACATGATAAACAATTTGCCCGCTTTTCAGACTATCTCAAGACTCTTGAAATCAAGATTCTGTTTGTAGAGGCACTTGAGAAAATACCCTCTTATGCTAAGTTCATGAAAGAGATCTTAAGTCATAAGAAGGATTGGAGAGAAACTGAAAAAGTGTTTCTCACTGAAGAATGCAGTGCAGTCATTCTAAAAAGCTTACCAGAAACGCTTCAAGATCCAGGAAGCTTTATGATACCATGCACATTAGAAGGTGCTTGCACCAAGACAGCCCTATGTGATCTTGGAGCAAGCATTAATCTAATACCTGCATCCACTATTAGAAAGTTTGGGTTGACTGGAGAAGTCAAACCAACCCGGATATGCCTCCAACTTGCTGATGGCTCCATTAAATATCCATCAATTTTGGGCGTTAAACGCCAGAATGGGTACCATTCTGGGCGTTTAACGCCAGGAATGGTGCCATTTTAGGCGTTAAACGCCAGAATGGGCACCATTCTGGGCGTTTAACGCCAGGTGTGCAGCATCCTGGGCGTTTAGAAAAACGCCCAGTGATAAAGGAATTCTGGCGTTTAACGCCAGCCAGGGCACCTGGCTGGGCGTTAAACGCTCAAAAGGGGCAACAAATGGGCGTTAAACGCCAGAATGGGTGCCATTCTGGGCGTTTAACGCCAGAAAGGTGGGGGGACCACAATTTTGTTTTCAAATCAAATTTTTTCAAACTTTCCTTTTCTTACCCATATTTTTCTACAGAAACACATTTCAATCTCTCATCATTCAATTTCAATTTTTCAAAAATCTAAAATCATTCTTCAAATCTCTCAAATCATTCCCAAATTTTGTTCAAAAACTCACCCTTCTCTCAATTTCTTTCCATATCTTCTCAAATCTCCTTTCAAATTTTTCTTTTTTTCGAAATCTCTCCTCCCCACCTTATAAATACACGTTTGACCCCCCTCATTCCACCACACCATTCGAATTTACTCTTCCTCTCTCTCTCCTCTTTCCTTTCTTTTGCTTGAGGACAAGCAAACCTCTAAGTTTGGTGTGCTTTTCCGTGATCACTAAGCCAAGATTCATCAAGATCATGGCTCCTAAGGGAAAACAAACCAATTTAAGAGGAAAGAAAGAGAATAATCCAAAGAATCTTTGGAATCAAGAGAAGTTCTTAACCAA
>NC_029776.3:47358557-47360536 GCF_000817695.3 Arachis duranensis | reverse complement strand
GAATCTTCGTGGTATAAGCTAGAACTGATGGCGGCATTCAAGAGAATCTGGAAGGTCTAAACCTTGTCTGTGGTATTGTAGGATTCAATGATTGAATGACTGTGATGAGCTTCAAACTCCTGAAGGCTGGGCGTTAGTGACAGACGCAAAAGAATCACTGGATTCTATTCCAACCTGATTGAGAACCGACAGATGGATAGCCGTGCCGTGACAGGGTGCGTTGAACATTTCCACTGAGAGGATGGGAGGTAGCCATTGACAACGGTGAAACCCTACATACAGCTTGTCATGGAAGGAGCCTTGCGTGTTTGAAGAAAAAGACAGTAGGAAAGCAGAGATTCAGAAGATGTAGCATCTCCAAAACCTCAACCTATTCTCTATCACTGCAAAACAAGTACTTATTTCATGTTCTTTTACTTTTCACAATCAATCCTGATAATTTCTGATATCCTGACTAAGATTTACAAGATAACCATAGCTTTCTTCAAGCCGACAATCTCCGTGGGATCGACCCTTACTCACGTAAGGTATTACTTGGACGACCCAGTGCACTTGCTGGTTAGTTGTGCGAGGTTGCAAAAGTGTGATTGCAATTTCATGCACCAACAAGCAAACCTCTAAGTTTGGTGTCTTCATCCGTGATCACAAAAACATACTCACTTAAATCATGGCTCCTAAAGGAAAACAAACCACTCTAAGAGGCAAGAAAGAGAGTATTCCAAAATCACTTTGGAATCAAGGGAAGTTCTTAACCAAAGAACATTCAGACCATTACTATAAAATAATGGGTCTAAGATCAGTGATCCTGGAAGTCAAGTTCGATCTGAAAGAAAATGAATATCCGGAGATCCAAGAGCAAATTCGAAACAGGAACTGGAAAATCCTAGCTAATCCTGAAACAAAAGTAGAAAGGAATATGGTTCAGGAGTTCTATGCTAATTTGTGGCAAACAGACAGGCAGAGAATATCTGGAACTGCCCTCTATGACTATCGGACCTTGGTCAGAGGAAAGATTGTTCACATCCACCCTGACAAAATCAGGGAGATCTTTAAGCTGCCTCAACTGAAAGATGACCCAGACTCAATTAATAGGAGAATGATGAGAACAAACAAGGGCCTGGACAAGATTCTAGAGGACATATGCATCCCTGGAGCCAGGTGGACCACCAGCACCACTGGCATCCCAATTCAACTCAAGAGAGAAGATCTCAAACCAGTCGCCAGAGGCTGGCTGGACTTCATTGGGCATTCTATATTGCCTACTAGCAACCGTTCTGAAGTCACTGTTAAAAGAGCAGTGATGATTCACTGCATCATGTTGGGAAGAGAAGTAGAAGTTCATCAACTAATCTCATGTGAACTTTACAAAATAGCAAACAAGAACTCCAAAGATGCCAAATTGGCTAAACCAAGCTTAATTTCTATGCTCTGCAAAGATGCTGGAGTGAGGATGGGAATAACTGAGTATATCTCAGTTGAGCGGCCAATCACTAAAATATCAATGGAAAAACAACAGTTGCAGGATGACCCCATCAAGAGGAGAGCACAGGAATTCTTCCCAGAAATCCCTCAATTTGAATACTGGGAGCATCTTGAGGCATCTGTTTCCAAGTTGCAAGAAGCTATGGGCCAAATAAAGGAAGAACAGAATAATCAAAATAGCATGCTTTGCAAATTGCTTAGGGAACAAGAGGAGCAAGGGCGTGACTTGAGGGAACTGAAGCGTCAGAAATTAACTCTTGAAGGACCAAGCACCCCACAGACTAGAGGAACATCCACTTCCCAAAATATAGGTTGTTGAGTTCTAATTTTAGCTTTAACTCTGTGATATTTGTTACTATAGGAATTTACCTTAGAAGTTATATAGGAGTAGTGGTAATTAGTATATCTATTTTGATTTTATTTTCAATTAAGTTATAATTTATTTTTCTCATCATCATCAAACATGAATAAAATAGTAGATTTTTAGAATAAAGAGG